>NW_005842584.1:332641-361888 GCF_000455745.1 Alligator sinensis
CTAGAAACATTTTGTAGGAAAATTAAAAAAAACACGTTAACTTAAAAACTTTTACTTTTAAGATGGTAGTTTGCAGCATAAACTTTATACACTTCTGTAATGATTTGTTTGACAGCGAAGTCATAAAACTCAATCTTCAATTTGTGGGGGTGATTCAATTTGTTGGGGCCAAACAAAGTGGGGGAAAAAAACAGTATAACCGTAACAATTTTGGCTTCGAGATAAACCCATGAGAAATGCAGAACAAAATGTAAAAATGACAAAATGAAAAATGTTGAGGTACAGTTTGTAGTACATTATCATCATAATCATAATAATAAGAAATTATTTACAGTATTGGTAGAGTAAAAAACCCTTATATTCGTGACTTCCTCATTGCTTACTCACAGCTTTAGTGTAGCAAGTGGGTGAGTGGAAGATTTTTGTTGATATAAAGCAACATTTCTGCTTTTTTGCACATCAGTCAGTTCCTCTCCTCATCCACAACATGTGAAGCTGCCCTGATCACTGCTGCCGGGGGGGCAGAGAGAAACTTCTGCGCAGCTCCAGCCAAACTGGGAAATCGGCCTTTGTTGCTCTCCTGGTATTTCAGTTTTTTTGTACTTGGAAGCATGGTCTCACTCAGGTAGCTTTGTTTCTGAAGCATTGCTCTGCTTCCTACCCTACAGATACTTTCCTCCAATATCTCATCATACATCAGACACAGTGCTCGGGTTTGTAGTGCTGTCGTCTGCTTCCTTTGATTTCGTTCACGTTCCTAAGCTTGTTGCGTTGAAATCTTTACTGGTGCTGCCTCCACGTGAAATATTTGCAGTACGTACTTGGCAATCAGTTGTTCTGTTGTTCTTTTCAGACACCTAAAAAAAATGCCCCTTGAGACATATCTACAGCTGATTGAGATCGCACGGTGCACACCACAGCAAATATATTCTTGTCTCCCGGTTTATGCGTCGCAGCAAGCAATGCACCAGAAGGCATAATTATCGGTAAACATCATCAGCTACAATGGCCCACAAAAGCCGATAGCCAAAAATGTCATTTCTCCTTTTATTAGTGCTGATCCAATAGCTAACTGAGATATGGGTGCACCCCTAATTGCTGCCCTTCTCCTGGGCTTCTACCATGACAGCCAAAGTAGCAAGGGCTGGCTAGTTCCTTGATGGTGGAGAGCGGTGCTAGGGTCTGATGCTAGGAAGCGCCGTTGTGGATGCCAGCTCCAGGGCTCTCCGTTGTGGGTCTTTGTCACTCCACCATGCCACGAGGGGTATCCATCCTCTGTCCTGCCAGGGGTTTCTGCTGGTCCTCTTTGGGTTGCCATAGAAGGCAGATTTAGGTCCTGCCCCAGACCCGTGGTAGGCTCTGGGATTGTTTTGAGCTGTTTTGACTATACTACAGTACAGTATGATGTAGACCAGTGTTTCCCAACCTTTTCCAGCCCATGGCACACCTACATCAATACACATTTTCCGTGGCACACCTGTTCAGGTGTTCCCCATCCCCATACTTACGAGCTCATTGCAACTCATTGCTGCGGCAAAATTCGGTGGCAAAGCTGTTCAGAGGCTCATGAGCTGCGCATCCCCCACATGCACAGTGGATGAATTTCCTTCTGCTCGGCTGGTTCTCTCTCCCCGCACAGGATATGTTCAGCTTTCAACTACAATAATGCTGATGTTTTTAAATTAAAATAAATCATCCCCTTTGTTCCTGCTGCCCCCATGCTTGCCTGCGGAGAGGCTTATTAGCTAGGCTACAGGACGTCAGGTTGCAAGCAGACCAGCATCACATCAGGAGCAGGGCAGTGCCTTGCCCAGCTGTGACTCTGCACCTCTCCTAGTGCGGCTGGGGCCGGAGCTGGAGCAAGGAGGGCACGTGTGAGCGGAGAGGGCTGGTGCCAGGCAGGGCAGCCGTGCTCGGGGCTGCTTCTTAAGTCCTGGACTGGGCGCTCCCCACTGCGGGGCGAGTGGGGTGGTGAGAGAGCAGTCCCTGGCTGTGAGCAAGGGCCCCGCTTGTGCCCCTCCCTGGGAATCAGGCCCCAGGGCTCGGTGCCCGGGCACGGAGAGGGCTCAGCTCTGCACTGGGGCGCAGCTCTGCCCTGCGGCCCAGGGAAACAACCCCTCTGAGCCTTGCCCAGCAGGCACCCAGGGGTCTGGCGGAGCCAGGACACAGGACTCTGTGCCTGCGGAGAGGCAGACCCTCTGCTTTTGTCAGCCCCATGCCCCTGGGGAGCATGAGAGGCCCAGGACCCAAACCCCATCCCCCAGGGCCCACGGCACAGGGCTGAGCCGCAGGGGGTCCAGCTGGCACCCGCTTTGCAGGCCAGGCTGGCTCAGGTGAGCAACGGCAATGGACACGGCCAGCTCCACAAACAACTTTATTTGCACTCTCTAAATCCAAGAATATAAACAGTCTAGGCTGGGGGCAGGCCACACACGACCCTCTGGAAGTCCCCTGGCGCAGGCTGGGCAGTGCGCAGAGACCCTCAGTCCTTGGGGCCTGGCTTCATCAAGCCCACGCGCTCCACACCTAGGCAGTATTTCTCGGGTGGGCTGGTGGCTCTGGAAACAGGAAAAAAGCTAGTAAGAGCCCAGACCACTGCCATGGAGCAAGACATGGTACAGGGCCACCTGCCATGGCATCTCCATCTGTGCCAGGGCCCAGAGCCAGCCCCAAGGGGCCCAGCAACACATCTGGCACCTTGGCCCCCTGGGACCAGGGCTGACTTGTGACAACAGGTGACGGCTGAGCCCAGCTGGAGGGACCCTGCTCTGGCTTCGCTCCCATGGGGACAGCCAGCCCCCAGTGAGCACGGGAGCATGGAGGGCAGAAACGAGGCTCAGAGCAGGTGGCAGGAAGGGCAGCTTGGGGCAGCACCCAGTAAGGTGAACTGCCTCCCGCCCTCCCAACCAGCTCCCACCCACTGCAGCCCAGGGCCCGGGCCCCCTGCCCTGCTCCCGCACCAGCTGGCAAGTCTCAGGGGCTCAGCTTGCCCTAGGACATGGCAAAGGGAGAGACAGCACGAGTTGTGCCAGATGTGGTGGGCAGTGCCCCGAGACCAGCACCCCTGCAAGCACCCACGGTCCAGCCCCTACATAGTCCCACCCTCACCGGAGCTCCTCTATCCTCTGCCTCTTGAGCTGGACAACGTGGTCAGCATGCCACTGTCTCTCCTGCAGGTGCTTTGTGTCCTCGAAGGAGACAGCCCGCTCCCACGCCAGCTTCTCTTGGCACTTCTGCATTTGGCGTCGAACCTCCTTGGTGTCCGCCACTTGCTGGGCCGCCCACTTCTCCTGCTGCCTCTGCTCCTTCAGTGCCTGCTCCCTGGGGGAGACACCAGTGCTGGTGATAGGGGCCAGCCCAGCCCCATGCATGGGCAGTGCCGGTCCTCCCCACAGCAGGCTGGAAAGGCTATGACCTTCCTGCCCACACCCCTTCCGCAGACATGGGGTCCTACGTCCACCCGAGCCAGGTCATCTCCACCGCAGCTCGTGCACCCCAGGCTCAGCCAGAGCTGCAGAGGACAAGCCTGATGTGCCCTAGCTTAGTTCCCCCACAGGCATGCTATCCAGGGCCTGCAACCCTGCTGTCATCCCAGGGCCAGGCCACGCCTTGCGCTACCTGAGGATCTGCTGGAAAGAACTGCGGTTCTGTTGTGCCTGTATGACCTGGTCATGTCTGCGGTCCATCTGCTCCAGGCGGCTCTGCTCCAGCACAGCCTCCGTCTCCGCCTTTCATAGCAAGGCCTTCATCTCTCTGTGCCACGGCTCCCTCTCCTTAGCCTCCTGGTGCCGCTTGGCCCAGAAAGCATCCCGCTGGGAGGGAAGCACCGACTGTGCCGCTCAGGCAGCAGGGAGCCAGGCTGAGATACCGCTCCTGCTGCCCCAGGGAGCCAGCCCTGACCCTCGGGCTGCCTTTGCCTGGCTCCTACCGGCTGTATAGATTCTGCTCCATGTGCAGTGCTGCTGGCTGCCACAGCAAAGCTGGAAGGACCCAGGCAAGCTGCAGAAGCTGGAGCAGGAGAGGCTGGTTGACCAGTGCATCCTGGACAGAGGCAGCCGCGTGCGTTACCTTCTCAGCCTGGTGGTCCTGGGTCCTCCCCTGCAGGGCTCTCAGGCGGGCCGTGTCCAGCTCCTTCTTGTGATGGGCCTTCTCCTGCGCCTCGAACTCTGCTTCCCGCACCTGCCACAGCACAGCCCCAGCTCCATGAGCTGCGGGGCCACTCTGAGCTACTGACCCCCTCACGCACCACGCTGGCACACACATCACAGCATCACGTGTGTGTGTGCGTGTGTGTGTGTGTGTGTGTCTCACACTGGCATCATCATGTGTGCATGTGCTCTCACCAGCCACACATGACCATGTGCAGCACTAACATGCATGTGCAGTGTTCACACAGTGGTGCACACACAGGGCATTTGCACACAGTGTCATGCAGACACATGTGCAGTGCCCCTGCATGTAGCATTCAGTGTCACACACATGTGCAGTGCCACACATGGAGCATTTGCAAATGGTGTGTGATCTCAGTGTCTGGGCCCAGAGGAGATCCCTAAAAGGCTGCATGTGCTGATGGGTATGGGCAGCACATGCAAATGCTCCATGTGTGGCACTGCACATGTGTGTGACACTGAATGCTACATGCAGGGGAACTGCACATGTGTGTACATGACACTGTGTACGAATGCTCTGTGTGTGCATCACTGTGTGAACACTGCACATGCATGTTAGTGCTGCACATGGTCGTGTGTGGCTGCTGAGCACACATGCACACATGATGATGCCAGTGTGAGACTGATGCACATGCATGAGTGACCTGGCGTACACACACACACACACACACACGCACACACACACGTGATGCTGTGATGTGTGTGCCAGCGTGGTGCGTGAGGGGGTCAGTAGCTCAGAGTGGCCCCGCAGCTCATGGAGCTGGGGCTGTGCTGTGGCAGGTGCGGGAAGCAGAGTTCGAGGCGCAGGAGAAGGCCCATCACAAGAAGGAGCTGGACACGGCCCGCCTGAGAGCCCTGCAGGGGAGGACCCAGGACCACCAGGCTGAGAAGGTAACGCACGCGGCTGCCTCTGTCCAGGATGCACTGGTCAGCCAGCCTCTCCTGCTCTGGCTTCTGCTCCTTGCACCTCAGCATTTCCTTGTTGATTTGGAAATCCTCTGCATGGGCTTCATTTTGTGCTGCCATTTGTGCTCCAGGTCCTGAGGAAGGTCCAAGTGGGTGGGGCTGCCAGAGATGCCAGGGGGACGCCCCAGCATGGATCCTTGTTCTGTCTCTTCTTTCTCGGCAGCTTCCCAGAGCCGGATGCTGCCGAGCCCAGCTTAAGCCTGCCAGACCTGCCCTGGCCTGGGTCTGCAGGATGGCCCTGCTGCATGGCACTCATGGGGCACTGGGGATCTGATCCTGCTCTTGGATAACTGGGTCAGTGCAGCTCCATGTGTCACGTGGGGCAAGCCCAGACCTGCATTGATGGGGATGGTGAAGATGAGCCCTCCCCTCCCTTGCCCGTGCCATACATACCCTTAGCTCTTCCAGGCGAAGCTGCTGCAGGTGGTCCCATATCTCCTGGGCCTCCAGGTCCTGCAGCTTGGCCTGTATGGCCCTCTCCTTGTTGTTTTTGATTTGATCCTTGAGCTGGTGCTTCCCCCTGGGTGAGACACGTGTCCCACGCTGGTCCCGGGAGCCCTTGCCAGCAGGACCCCTGCAAGGCCAGCTGGGTTGGGGAAGACAGTTCCCAGGATGCTCTCCAGTGGCCAAGAGGTGAGGCTGAGCCCGGGGACATCCCGGGCTCAGCCTCCATGTGAGGTGCTACATGTGTGCCCACATTTGAGGCAGCCCCTGCCTGGCCATGGTGGGAGAGGGCCTTCCTGCTCACCGGATCAGCTCCTGCTTCCTCTTCTGTTGCAGCTGTTTCTGCATCTGGATGGCTTTCTGGTGCTCCATTTCCATCTTCTTGTCTAGGTGCTTCTCCTGTTCCAGCTCCTTCCCCATCTGCTGCTTCTCCAACATCTGGGCATCCAGGACGGCGTGGCACCTGGTGTTAACAGTTTGGGGCAGAATCAGATCCTGCTCGGACACCTCAGACCCTGGGAGAGGCCGAGTGGGGAGCCATCCTCTGACTGACTAGGTGGACCCTGGCACTGGTATTTATTCCCTGCCCCTTTGGTCTTCGTGGCGATGGAATGACACGAGCACGACATCACAAAGCTGCCCATGTCTGGCGCTGTACATGGTTGTTGGAGGGGGGCCCTGGGCCACATCCTGGCCCCTGACTCAGTCTCTCCCGGGGCCTGCAGTGTCCAAGTAGGATCTGATTCGGCCCCAAACTGTTTAGCACTAGGGGGTCCTTCCCTTCCTCTCCATCTGGTCCAGCCCCAACTCAGGGCAGGATCAGCTGTGTCTGACCCCTGCTACATAAGGCTGGGGAGGAGCTGGTTAAAACATGCTCAAAAACCTCTAAGCAGAGGCCCGATCCCCACAGTAAAGGAGGCCACAGGCACCCCATCTCCCAGTCTGTGCTGGTCTGATGGGGGGAGGGGGGTGTTGGAGGGGGTCAAACCCCTTTCTGACCCCCAGTGCGGCACAGAGCTGCCTTGGGCGGAGGACAAAACCATTCCAGGTAGGAGCCCCACCCCGCCACCCCGCTCCGACCCAGCAGGAGCATTGACACCACCTAGTCCACATCCTGGTCTGGACTGCGGCTGACATCCACTGGTGGGCTGAGGATGGTGAAAACCCACAGCAACAGGACCATAATAGTCCTTCTCAGCCCTGTGAGGAGACTAGCCAAGCCCAGATGCCAGGGAGAGCCCTTCTCAGCAACCAGAAAGCCCGTCTCCATTTGAAACTGCTTTCCAGCCAAGTGCTGCATCCCAGAAGCAAGAATCCAGGGCTGGCGTCGGTGCAAGGAACAGCTGGATGGTGGGATTTGAGATACACTGAACATCCTTGAGTGCTGAATCTGATTTTGCCCAAGACATGGGTCTGCCCTTGGAGGCATCTGATGCTGCTGTGTCGCCCCCCAGGGCTGGGCTAGAAATCCACTGGGACTTCCACACACATGCCTGGAAGGAGAAGATGCTGCTCTCCTGCTCCTGCTCCTGCTTGTCCTTTCTGGCTGCACGCTGCAGCAGCCTGGGCGATGTGTCTGGAGTGTAATGATTTTGGGAACTGGAGTTTCATGGAGCGGCAGTAGAGCATGTGAGGAGTCCCAGCCCCTAGAGCCTAGTGCCTGGTGCTGTCTCAGCTCTGGGTCGGTTTACTGTCCTCCCCCATGGGCTGCCCTAGACCTGGGGAACAATGTCCAAGCCTTCAGAGACTGCCCTCGGCACCTTACCACCCTACTCGCTGTGAGCACAGCTGGATTCTGGGATCAAAGTGGGCTCCGCTGCAGAGAGGTGGGTGAGGTGGGATGGGGCGTTGGCATCACTGTCCCCTCGACTCTGATATTGTGAAGGATGCAGTGATGCACTGTGGGGTCTGCCTGCCGCAGCCTGGAGATCATCAGTGGAGCTGGACTTGGCCTGGGAAGGAAACCTCTCCCAGCTGCAGGCTGCAGTGCTGTCAAACCATTGTTTAGCCCAGCTCCTCTCCACATCCTGCCACTCTGCAGGGTCCCCAGGAGTCGGGCAGCCTGGGCACATGGGGTGGGCAAGAGCTGATGGGATACTTCTTCAGGGCATCGGGGCTGAGGTGGGTGCTAGGCTCCTGCAAACACCTACTGCCGTGGTCTGCCATGTGGTAGGATCCCTCTCGTTCCTCCCCACCTTTGCGCTTGCTCTTGCCCACCTCTGACAGGCAGAGCTGTGGTGGGGCTGCAAAGGGGAGCACGCCCATTTCTCAGCAGCAGCAGGTGGGTCTGGGTCCATCAGCCCCACCCACAGAGGGTGTCACATGGGGGCATCTCATGGAAACAGTGAGGAACGGGCCTCTGCTACAAGCCAAGAAAATGCAATATCACTCTGGGCAAGATGTGGGTCCTGCCTTCACCCTAAGGAGTTAGGACCTGCTGGAGTGAGCTGGAGAGTGGGTGCGGGACGATGGCAGATGCACGGTGATATCATGGAGGAAGTCACCCCCAAAACCTTCTCACTTCCTATTAGGGTTCAGGCACTGAAGTGTTCTGCTGAGCGATCACACATTTTTTACTGGTGAGGGCATTTCCTGTAATAAGTGGGGGGCTTGTTACACGATTTTACTGAATGCGACTATGCTCCTGTGCTCCTGGATGCCTGGCATAGTTCAAGCACCCCAATCTTCAAGTCCCCAACACACCCTAGCTGTCAGTACAGTGAAACTGGAGACAACTAACACAAAAAGGTGTCTTTTAAATAGTTATTTAATTTAATTAATGAACTAAAAAAAAAAAAGAGGTCAGCAGAAGATTGATCCATGTTGGGCTCATCAGCTACACCTGGTGTGCCAAAACATTCATTACACAGAATACCTGCAAATCACACTGCAAATTACTTGCAAGTACCTGTGAATTATAGCAGCACCTGGAGGGCAAGGGGGCTCAGGACACATATCATTTGGTGAGTTGACATGTACATGACATGTACACGCGACAGATTTTTTGTTCACAACGGGACAATTTGCCACAATCAAACTAAAATACATCGGAAGGTAGTCTAGTTTGCCATGATGGGGGACAATTTGAGACAACCAAACCTTGTGCATGTGTACACGGTGATGTCATTATGCTAGCCACGTGGCAATTTTTGTTATGTGTACATGGGCAAATCGTCCCGTGTACAAGTGCCCTGTGGAATCAACCCAAGCAGCAGAGTAAATACTCAGGCAGTTCGTTCCACTGAACTCCTCATGGCTGTGACCACCCTGTTAGCAATGTCTAAGCTAGCTCATTTAATGTGAGTCTGCAATGTAGACTTGTGCTAAAAGCTACCAGAATCTGGCCTAACAGCCTATACCCAACTTTTCAACACCAGAATGATCTTTCCTCTTGGCAGCTCCATTTGTAGCTAGTGGGTTTGGATGGAGGGGGCAACATCCCCACCTGGTACATATAGGGCTCCTTTGGTTTGATTATGGCATCAGCGGCTTGGATCCGATCATTTCCCTGCATTATAAAGGAAACTTATCACATTCGCATCTCAGCAAAACCCAGTCACTGATTGCTTTCCCTTCGCTCTGTGGTTTTGGATGCAAAATGCAGATAAGTCTAAAATTTTTGGGGGGGAATGTGTCTTCCCAGTTATCTGTCCAGGCAGTTCCAGAACAAAGTGCTCTGGTGCACCAGTACTACAGTGAAACCTTGATTAACTGAATGGAAAGGGAAGGGGAACTGAATGTAACGGGGTAAGATGTGCATGGGTTGAGAGCAGCAGGGGTACGCTACCTCCCACTCCTCCTGTGACCTGCTCTCAAAAAGAGGGAATTCCTATGAACTGGAGGTAGGTGCTGGGAAATAATCAAGGCTACACTGTTTCTGTTTGCAGAAGGGAGTTTCAGAATAAAGCCCAAGAGAAATGAGCTCAAGTCAAACCCTTCCCACAACTACTGCCTGGGTCTACAGCGCGTGGTCACGCAGGTATGTTTTGAGCTGCTTGCCCGCCTTGCACCCTCCTTGGCTTTCCTGGACTGAGGAGCTAATTTGAGATGCCACAAAAGTGGTGGGCAGGGAAAACTGGGCACTGGGGTGAACCTGTTTGTCTTTACCGGGGTGGGGTGGGAGTGCTGAGTTAATGAGCATCGTCAAGAACTGCTTTAAAAGAAAACAACCACATACAAGACTAACCAAAACACCTCCCCCTGGACCTGACAGACAGGGAGGGGGCTGGGGGCAGGCAGCTTCAGAGGAGATCGAAATCTAAGGCGCTAATATCGGCTATAGGAGCTCTCCAGAAATTAAAGCTGTTGAACTGCAGGAGACTGTCTTCTTCTGAGCTGTCCTTGCGGAGCTGGTGCCGGTCCCCAGACAGCTTGCCCAATCCTCCCTTGGGTTTGTAGATCGCCATGTCAGCCAAGCCCAGACCCTCCAGCTCGGACAGGTCCAGCTCCGGGATGGGCATCCTCCAGTACAGGAAGGAGTCATACTGGGTGTTCATGGTGTCCAGCATTTCTCACTCTAAGGAAGAAGAAATGACTTGTTAAAGCCATAGGCAGCAATCACAGGTGACAGCAGTCCCGAGGCAACCTAGACCATTGTCACTTTTTGATGCAATGTGATGCTTTTACTTTGGCTGGAGCTTGTGCATGATGCTGTCATGGCTAAGAGGATGGGGAGGATCACCTTGTCACTAAGACTCAGAGTTCGATCACCGACTCTCTGTACCACCTAATTCAGGTCATTTCATCTTGTCAAGCCTTGGGTCTGTAGCATGGTCCTAACAATCTTTCCTTGCCTCAACTGCTTTGAGGCAGATTTGAAGGGCTTTTGTCTCTTGTTCAGTGTACATGCAGCATCCAGCACAATTCAGACCTGGTCTTTCTCTCTCCCCATGGTGCTCCTGCAATCCAAAGAGCAATAATGAAATTGGATCTCTCCCAGAAATCTAGGGACTGGTGACAGCCCCTTCCTCGCTCCAAACTGGGTAGATCTTGTATAGCACCAGTTTGCCATGCCACCAGTTCAATGTTGCCCTCTAGTCAAGACTATACTTAATTATCTCAGGTCCCTTGATGGCCCAGGATGGCCTAATGGATAGTGTAACAGACTGCCACTTGGGACACCTGAGTTACAATCCTAGGTGTGTGAGTGGTATACTGCATGCTTCTGTGCCTCGGTTTCCCAGGGTTCGCATTACACTCCGACTTTTGGGGGCATCTGCGGTGGTGGCAGCCGGAAGCTGGAAGGAGCTGCCTCCACCTGAGCTGCTTAGATAGGTATGGGGCGGGCCGGAGGCTTTTGTCTCTTATGGGGAGGTTTATGGGGGGCTCTTGTCTCTTATGGGGGGCTCTCATCTCTTATGGGGGCTTGTCTCTTATGTGGGGGCTCTCATCTCTTATGGGGGCTTATGGAGTGACTCAGCCCCCCTGAGCCCCCCTGTATTTTGAACCCAGCACTTTCCCCCCTCAAAAAGGTATACCCACTAGCGATAGGAAATGCCTTTGGCCTCTGATGCACAGACCTCCTGAAAACTTGTGTGATAGGAAAGGGAAGCATTGAATGATGAGGAAAAGGAAGCGATATCAAGACTGCCTGATTCTAGCAATGAGGAAGTAACCTGCACATGACCAGGAAGAAGAACAGAAATGGGTCAGAGAGTGGGAATGAAAATAGGAACAGAAGTGTCAGCGGGGCTAGCAGCATGTACAAGAAGGATGCACAAAACTGCAGACAGCTCCTTGCACGGGGCCTAGGGTGCAGGCAGGGATATACACACATGTATATGGCCGCATACATCTATGGGTGGGTGTGTATTTACGTGACAGGTGGGTGTGCATAGAAGTGCACACCCAAATGACATACACGCACCCAGAGACAAAGTGCTGAATTCCCTTCTCCCACACCTCCTAGAAATCAGGATGCAGTCCAGGGAGATCAGCTGCGTCTCCCCCTTGTAAAACCAGCCTGTGAAAGAAGCAGATCAGGGACCAAAGGGTCCGTGACTGACTGCAGCAAACCTCTGCTTGTCAGTCCAGCACACGATTTCCCCACCCAGAAACCTCCCCGCTCTCTCCAGCTGCTCCCAGACCACCGGCAGCCATTGTGCGCTGAGCTGCACCCTCCTTGCAGATGGCCCCACCCTGGTGCCTTAGCCGCAGAGCCCCTCCTCTCCGCCCCTCCCCGGCTCTTTATGTAGACGACTCCATCCATTGCGTGGATGCATGGCTCTTTTCATTTCTACCCCTCAATGATCTGGCCTAGTCTCATTCGCATCACATCAGCGGTCTTGTGGCAGGAGGGTGTCATTTGATCCTTGCTAGGATGAGATTATTTCTGAAACGTTGCAGTCGAGCCATGTGAAAACCATGCACTCCTTTCACTTTCACCAGGTCCCGGTTGGATCCTTGCGAGCTGTCCTACCGCCGGATGCCCAATGCACCCTGGAGGCTGCACCCGTCACTGGATGACCCATGCACATCTAAATTTAAAATCCAAAATGTAATCTGAAGACTATGAATGACCATGTCATCCCCTCCTTAAAATGAGCACATGGGTTTAAATAGCATCTTTCTCATGGATATATTTCTGGGTAGCATTTTTTCTTTTTTTTTTCTTTTTGTAGGATGAGAGTGAATTATTAAAATTAGACAGCTTATTTACCACTGGGTAATCTGCTCAATTTAGAAACAGACTGAACCAAGACAAAATTTAGAACTGGGGTGGGGAAGGAACAGATGAGATATTTGATTTTTTTTTTAATTCAAAAGAAAACCCTTCAGAGACTCCTTTGCATTGCATGCCAGGCGCAGAGCTAATAAAAACCCCACTACCTTTATTAATGTGACCATCGTAACCATGCAGGTTAGATGGTAAAAGGAGCCTTTGTTTAGTTTCAATAAGAGCCCACTGCTAAGCTGATTATATATGTATATCTCTTTTTCTTCCCCCTTGAAAGTCCCCAGAAGCTGACACTTCAGCCTTTTAGGCATCCCTGCAAACTCCCAAGCAAATCATCATTTTAAAGAATAAAGTTGCACTTACCTGTCTAAGGAAAGATTAGGTCTACGGGCTGCTTGTACGATGGCCAAGATCTTCTTTATGCCGAAAGCTGCTGGTGCTGAGTATCAGCAGGCTGCGGGATCTCCTGCCCTGCTTTTGTCTGTGCGTCTCCCTCTGCAATGCAGCCCCTCCTAACCAAGCACATTAATTACCCCTCCTGCGAGGGCTGCTGGGCGGATGATTCAGCTGTATGAGCTCCCTCCTATATAAGTCACTCGCCTGCTCTTTCTAATTGGGGAAGGGGATGGGGGCGGAAAGCAGACACAATTTCACTTCCAGTGCAATTTCACCCAGCAGATCTCAGGAGAGGGTTTTATAATCGTGGGAAAGGCAATGACAATAAGGTTTTAGAATAAAATGATCTTGGCCTACGTACCATAAGGCGGGGCCAGCTCCATCCCGTCTGCCCGGCTGCGTGCTGAGAGGTGTGAGCGGAGCCGGGTATGACATTGCTTTTTTTACTTGCTCAGAATTCAAATATTCGGTGTCATTGTGCAGCGGTTTCCCTCTTCTACCCTCGCTTGCCATCCTGTTTCTCCCTGCGGCCCGCAACTTGGAAAAGGGAAAAGAGATGTGAAAGCAAGGGATCCTTTTCAGACTAGTAGATGCCAAAGCAAAGACCTATCTCTTTTCCCCCTATCTATAAAGGAGGGGGGCAAATTGGCTGTCTCACTAGGCCGGATCCGGATTGCAGGGCTTTTCAGGGGCTGGGTCCAGACAGACTTTCGTGGCAGGGTGGCGGTGCCATGGGTTCCTAAGCTGCGGTGTTGGCTCAGGGAGCTGCAGTGGTTTCTTAGCCCACTGCCACTGAAACCAGTCCCTAGTGGGGGCTCCCTGCCCCGAATTCAGTGGTGAACCCTGCCCCCAAATTCCTGAGTCCTTCAGGAGCCCCGTGTGCAGGGTTCGAATTACACGTTGACCCTTGGCTGCCCATCACGATGCCGTAATAGAATTGGAGACCCCCCACCCGGTTATGATTTTCAAATCTCACAGGGGGGCTCTCATCTCTTATGGGGGGGCTTAGCCACCCTGAGCTCCCCCATCATTCGAACCTGCCTGTGTGCCAGATGATCCAGATTCACAGGGTATATGTTTGACATTCGTGTAAAAAGCCACACACACACCCCCTTGGTATACAGCCACGTGACTCTTGCTCCAGCAGTCTGCCTATCACTCTAATAACTCTTTTACACACCTCTGAGTGTGTAAAGAATGACTGTCTTGTGCGTGAGACACTGTCTGGGAATCAAGATATGTGGCTTCAGTGGTTCTGCCATGGCTTTTTTTCTTTATAAAGCATCAGGTCCTGGAGTCATGCGATTATCTGAGACCCTCAACTTTCATTTAAAAAATAGCTAAGTTTTGAGCCCTCAGGATCTGAAAGAAAAATTAAAATGTGACTGGAGTGTGACCAAAACACTAGAACTGGCTAAAAAAATTCTGATGGAAACTTTTTCCCCCCATTGAAAAATCTTGTTTGGTTGAACTAAGAACTTCCTTTGAGGATGCATCAGTTTTCCTCCAACTTGTTCCTTAAAAAAAAAAAAAATCAAATTGTTTGGAGAAGGTAGGAATCTTCCAGGTCGTTTGGGAATGGAATATTTCACATGTTTGTGTTGAAATGCATCTGCATTTTGAGGCTTTTTATTAGATTCTCCTTTCATCATCTAATGCAAAATAATGAGGTCAACAGTGAAATGAAACAGCTGGATTGACCTGAAACACAATTTGCTCTGAGACCTTGTTTCTGAGGAAATTGAGCTCTGTTTTGGAATAAAACCCAGTTTTGATGTTGCTGTATTCCCTGGGAAACAGAACCGCCGGTTTCTGCGCAGCTCTGGGAACTGCTGTGATGGTAGGAGACAAACAAAAAGTTCCTCAAATTGAGGTTGAAACATCCTGATTTCTAAGCCAACCACATGACTTTGGGCACTTGATTCAAACATTTTGAACCTTGTGGGTTGGCCAGAGGGCACAGACAGCTTGGGGGAAGCAGATCTGAACTGTCATTGATCTTGCCAATTCCTGTCTACAAAACAAGGATGATGGGAGGTGCTCAGGCCCAAGGGCAATGAGATGTCTGACTCTGATTTCAATGGGGTTTGGGGATGATGGGTATACAATCATCCCAAAAGGGGTTAGAAGGGTTAAATGGCCTGATGGAGAGCACAAGTCAACCCTGGTCACTGCAGCTGCAGTGGGCGCGAGGCCTGACTTAGCTTGCACCCGTGTTAAATGGCTTGGCCGGAGACAGGCTGGGATTGATTAGATATTTCCTAGCGGGGATGGCAGGCAAGCAAGCAACCCTGATACTGGTTTATCTGGAACTGAGGTTGGTTGTTAAGCCAGGCTGCAGGGAAGGGGGGTCTCCCAGAAGGGACGAGAAGGGTCAGGGAGAGAGGGGCAAAGCACAAGATGATAAGAACTGCTATTGACTGCGTCGGACCATAGGACCCTCTTGCCCAGAGCCGGTCACAGAGTGGATGCTGAAAGGGAGAGTGAAGTGGGTCTGATCACGGCTTTTCCCACCGTTCCTCTCTCACTTGCAGCTTTCAGCTGTTTTGTAACATGTATCTAAACAACACGTGTCGTGTGCAAGCACCTTTATGGTCTAGTAAGCTCTGATTCAGGGGCTGTGCCCCTCACTCCCCGCTCAACAGCGACCAATGCCCCTTTCCCCCAAGCACGTGTCCAGTCCCTTTGTGGATCTGGCTAAACTCTCAGCTTCTTCCACATGTGGGGGCAACAAGTCCCACGCTTTAATTCCAAGCTGCATGAGAAAAAAGGGCCTTGTGTTAGTTTTAAACCTACTGCCTACTAGCGTCATGTTGTGACTCCTAGTTCTTGTATTGCGAGAGGCAGTATATAATAAATCCCTATTGACTTTCTCTTCACCCTTTTGTACTTTGTAAACCCTTCTCATGTCCTCACTCAAGCATCTCTTTTCCAAGCTGAACAGGCCTGGCCTTTTTAGTCTCTCCTCATATGCAAACCTCTCCATAGCACTAATCATCTTGGTTGCCCTTCTCTGGACCTTCTGTAGTTCTTCTACATCCTTTTGGAAGTGTGGGGACCAGAACTGAGTACAGTATTCAAGGTGTAAATGCACCATAAATCTATAAAGGGACAACCTGATACTTTCTGTTTTGGTTACAAGTTCATTCTTATTAATTTCTATTTTGACGGGGTTGAGGATTAGGCCCAGACAAGACGGGGACTCTTATTTTGTGCCTGTTTCAGGTTTGACTTGGGTCTCTGCCACCCCGGCAGGGTGCACTGAACTATCGTGATGCCCTGGCTCATGGGCTGAGCAAAAAATGCTGGGAAAGGCTTTGGAGGAGACTGAGGCAAAGGGGCTGCTGCATCATGCCCTGGTGACTTGTGACACAGCTGTGTGGCTTGAAGGATGTGGGCCTAGGGGATGATGGTCCTGGGTACTGCTGAAAAGAACCAGGCTGCAGGGTCCTCGAGGAACCCGCCGCCACCCTCACTCATCACAGAATCTCCTCTGGCTTTTTAAAGCCTTGCAGGGACATCCCAATGCCAGACATGCAGCCCTTATCTCCCTCTGTTCTCCCTTGTCTGTCCGTCTTGCATTGGCCTCTTCTCTCCAGTGTTTCCACCCTGAAACAAAGAGTCTGATATGTTCGCTGCTTGGGAGTGTTTTAATCTCATTGCCCCCCTCTCATTCTGTATCCTGCCTGCCTGCAAACATCTCTCTTCTCCCTTGTTTCTGCTTGCAGCTGCTCTCTGGGCCTGTCCTGCCATTAGGGGTCACTCGTGCATTAGAACCCAGGCAGAAAAAAACCCAACAAAACCCAAAATCTTTATAGAAAGAATTAAAAGATGCCAGGCAGAGGTCATGTTAAAAACACCCAGGTTCAGTCTCTGGCTTTTACTCAGGCCTTGCCGCTAAAACCTCTTTCTGCTCCCACACACAATGCTCAAACCCATGCTGTGTGGTGCTGTCAACCCTAGTGTTAGGGTAGCTTGTCATATTTTATGCTTTAAAGTTGCACCTGTCTATAGAGTGATGAATTATAGCGTTGTTTAAAGTTTTCTTTACATTCAGCCTAAAGTTCTGTATGGTCTCATTGTTATCTGAACTTTTCATTTTTGCTGGTCTTTGCAATATCAGCTGGCCTTGTTTCTTGCAAGCAGCTTATGGCCTTGAGTTTGCTCGCACGCTGTTTCTTTCCTTTTTCTATCACTGTAAGAAGTTTTTCTAACACCACATAGTAATCGTTTTGTTACTAGCTCAAATTAACTGAACTCGGCACTAATCGGCTGAATCAGAGGGATGAAATGATTGGATATGTTCATGAAAGGCGATCAAGGAGACCAATGCTTAAAGTAAGACACCGGAAAAAGGCCAGATTAAGAGGTGTGCTCGTAATGGGGCTGTTGAAGAAAGGAATATGCTGATGGGATAAAATATGAAGAATATGCTGACTGCAGAGAGACCAATCCAAAAGCAAGGAGTCATCAAAGAAGTCAAGTTAAAGAAAAGCATAACAGGGGGAAGCAAGAAAGTTCAGTGTGTCGTCATTGTCATCATCATCACTTACATCATGAATCCAGCTTTCAACACCTGTCTGGATCATCCCAGCCAACGACGCACCCTTCGCTTCAGGAACTGAGCGGCCGTCTTCTCTGTGAGGCAAAGTAACATCTGGGATTGGGTGAGATCATTGCACTAAGTGCTCTTCTCTCTCTAAATATAAAAACTGCTGAGATAATACTTGTTGTATTAATAAAGTTAGACTTCGATTTTAGGACACTGATTTGTCTGTGTTTGTATTTCATGTTCCATTTAAAGGTTAATTGGGCTTTAACGATCCCTAAGCACTGTCTGCTAGTCAGCGGTGCGAACACTAGGTAGGTCGCCCAGCTCTGGGTTTGGGCCAGAAGGCAGGTCCTACTTCACTCTGGCTGATGATAACCCACCCAGCTTTGCCATAAGGATGAGCGCCAATCTCCCCGGAGTCCTCCAATGCCTTCCCACAATTCCTCCCTCACTCCCAGAACGACAGACACATTTTCCCTCTGTTCATAGCGTGGTCCAGTTGAGTGCAGCACAGGGAACCCTGGGAAATGCCACCAAAAGTCTTAGCAGCCCATGAAAGCAAGGCAGCAGCTATGGGGCTATGGGAACTTTTGCAGCATGACTGCTATGACCTGGGCTGGGCTGAACTGGGGGTTCAGATCCTGGGGCCAGTTAACTCTGCCAACATGCCCTGCAAAGATGCTGTGCTGCCAGCTGTCATGATCGTTGGCATTGTTGTTGAAGTCTATGCTTTGGGAATATGAAAAACTCTATCTATCTATCTATCTATCTATCTATCAGAAAGAGCTAAGTTTTTCACATTCCCAAAATGTAGACTTTAGGAACAATGCCGAAAACCATGAGCGTAGGCAATACTGAAGCTGAAGGGAGCAGTTCTCTAGTTCTGAAGTTCCTCCAGGCTGCAGGCAGGGATAGATCCAGTTGGGGTTTACTGGTGCACTCACACTCCCTTTCATTCCTCCTCCGCTTAAAGTTTAAAGCCAAACCCACGTCCTAAAGTTTAAAGCCAACCGCCCGGCAGTTCTAGTCCTGCAGTGCTATGGCTCATTATAATCTACCTGATCCCTGCTAAACACTTAATTTCTCAGGTGTTAATGACCCTGTCCTCTTCTTAATGGTCTTGATGTTCCACCAATCAAGCCAGCCTTTGTTCTGCTGTGCTGCTGTCTGTTTGCTGACCCTGGAAATGTAGCTTCAATGTCACAGCCCTGCAAATTGTTTTTAACCCATTCCAATGAAGCTCTAATTATTTTGGCTTCAGTACTAAAATGAATAATCTGGCCCCAGGGCCCTAGTTTATTTGTACAGCTTCTGATTTATCTTGACCTGGAAAAAATATATATGTTGTTTTATATGTGATGATGAACCTCACCACCTGCACCCCCCTTTTCAAAATTCAAGGGCTCTTTTCAAACTTCTAGGGCCCCCTGAGATCTGCCCATGGCTTCGGAGATGTAAAGGGCAAGAAAAATGTTCTTCCCCTTGAATTCTGAAGCCCCCACTGTAACGGGGCTGCCTCCCGGACGCCTGGCTGCTGGGTCTTCATCACATGCTCAGGATCAAGCCAAGTGCTGGACCTAAGAGTCCAGGTAGGCAGATGGTGAGATGGGAAGGCATTGTAGGAGTTTTTTGCTTCCTCTGTGGCCTGTGCCTGTGGCCTGTGTCTCTAATAATCTCCTGGGCATATCCTAACACAGCTCCTGCCATTGCAGAGCCCCAGTGCTAGCGGTGCCATGGCCTCCTCTACTCTCTGCCAGGGGAATATTGTCGTTTCTGAGGCTTTGGGTTTTGAGCTAAGGATCCAGGCTTGGTATAAGGGGGTTGGGAACTTACAGCATGTGCTGGCAGTGGATCTGTGGGTCCATTTGGTCTAAAACCCTATGGCATGGACTCGGTGGTGTGGCCCCTTCCAGTCTGATGCTCCATAGGGGAAGAGGGTGGTGGATGGCCAGGCCTTCTCTCCTGTTGAGTTTTTGGGTGGTTCCCAGGTAGAAACCTCGGGGGCCCCTAGAAGTTTGCTTTTGCTCAGCAAGCACATCATCGTTTTGCTCTGCAAGGTGTTTGCTAGATCCACTCTGACCCACAGACCTGATACAAAATGCAGCGCCACGGTACCGGCTCCCCAGTCTCTTACCTAGGATATGGAAGCAGAACTCCATGATCCTGTTCCCTGTACTTCTGGCACAGGATTAAAATGCCTTTCAGCCTTGATTCAGAGGAGTCATTTTTCTTTTGTTGCGTGCACATCATCGCTGTTGGTGCCAAGCAGCCCCTGCATTACCAAAAACGAGGCTTTCAGCCTGTCTATTTCTGCCCGGTAGCTTTTCCTTTTAGATGCACTCTGAGTCTGAGCAATTAGTTTAGTAGTGAGGATACAATGTCCTTTTTCCCTAAATAGACCTGCTTTGGCTTTAGTGATGTGTGATGGAGGAAGGGAGGGGAAAGCACACGGCAGCACCCCGTCATGTACGGGTGCAGCGGACGTTTGCTGAGCCTTTTTCTCTAATGGTTTCTAAAGAGGTTGGGCCGCTTCCTTTTACTCAGCTTTGTTCTTGTTGCATCTCCACCAGCCGTGGCCAAATGGGGTTTTGATTCTATGGGAAACGGATTGGGAGGACGCAGCTTAGATAGGAGTGAGACAGTGAAGGAGATGAATTCAGAGCTGCCAACTCAATCCATGTGCTTGGGTGGGAGACCGAGACCCCCACAGCACAGCCCTCCAGGTCCTGAATCATGGAATGAAGATGCTGAAGACATCAATACAGCTTTCCATTCAGCTGAACACCCCCTGCCTTGGGTACCCATTGGGAATTAGAGTAGATGATGCACATAGTTGAACTCACCTAGAGACGATGGTAGCAGGGTGCAGGGCCTGGGGCAAATCAGCCTGTGTGGGGCCCAGACGTGGTGGTGGGATGGGAGGAGGGTGGTGAGTAGCCAGATGCAAAGCTGGTCTGGCTACGTGGGCCTCCCCAAAGTGTGGGGCCTGGGGCAGTCACCCTGATTCGTCCCTCCCACCCTCCAGGGATGGCCCTGCTCACCTACATACCTGGCTTTTCAGGCCTCATGCTACATATAGATGCTCTGGGGAGGGGTCCCACTTTCTCTTTGCTGTTGCAGAGCCTGGGAACACACACACACATACACACACACACACACACACACCCACACACGTGGTTGGATCTGCTGCTTGCATGGACTTGATGTGTTCTGACACGTGATGCGATGCCTTTGGACGGGTGTCACAACTCCTTTGGATGTTCTCCCCCTAATGCAGCCTGATGGTCTCCAGGCTCCTCTGCTTCCCTTTTCAGGACCTTCCTAGCCTTGACCTTCCTAGGTACTGCAGAGGGCTCTGTTCAGAACGTGGAGCCCGCGCCACCCTCATCACGTCACCTCTCTAGCACTGGACCATGCAAAGCTCCAGGGTTCAGGCCCCACACAACAGGACCTAGCCCATACCTTTCTTAAAACTATGCAGGCAGCTATCTCCTCTTGGGCTTTGTGGGAGCTAGGCACTTAAGTGCCTTAAAAAATATGGTGCTTGGCTGCCTTAGGGTTTGTCTGCAAGGGAAGTGAGGCTGCAGAGAGCCAGTATGTGAACTAACAGTGCACAAGCTGCCCCGAGCTTGCAGTCTGGGCCCCTTCATTGCATGGTAAGAGTGTCTTGGGGGCAGGGCTGACCTTAGGGGGGTGCGAGGCCCGGGGCAAATCAGCCTGTGGAGGGTACCCTTAACAGTGCACAGGACCTGTGGGACTCCTTCAAAGGCAGGACACGGGCTGGGGTCTCCTCAGTGCCGGGGGGTGGGTCTCTGTGCTTCTTCTGCAGTGTGGGGCAGAGCTGCCAGCCCCTGGTGGGCCCTGTGGGAGAGGCTGCTGGCACTCTGCCTGGCTCCGTGGGGCCCCAAAGCATGGAGCCTGGGGTGGTTGCCCCAATTTGCTGTACCCGAGGGACAGCCCTGCTTGGAGGAGGCAACTGGCTTCATTGTGAGAGGGCTTGGAGCACAACCCATTCATACTGCAGTAACTTGCATCTGATTTGTACATCAGCGTGACCCGGTGTCTGAGGGCAGATGGTCAGCTTGTCCCAGTAGGTGTCATTACATCAATAGGCCGGTAGGTGGTAATGAGTCAGGAACAGCCTCTTGACATTCACAAAACGGCTACCCCAGTATAGGAGTGGACACACAGCACCTGCCCTGGGCCAACTTACCCAGAAGTAAGGAGGAATCATAGCATCATGGAGAAGCAGGGCTGGGAGGGAGCTCCAGAGCTCACATCTAGTTCAACCCCCGGCCTGAGGCAGCATCAGCCTTGTGCAAACCAAACTCTACGTGACACTGCTGTCAAGTCTGACACCACACAAGACATTACACCCGAACCTGCCACAGGAAGCCGGGGGACAACGGCAGCCAACTCTGCTTCTAGAAAAGGTTGTTAATAGATGCTCAAGAGACCCCAAGCAGAGGCCGTGCTCCTGCTACAGAGGAAGGCAACCCCCCACCTTACTCCATACCAATCTGAGCATGGGGGGAAATTCCTTCCTGACCCCAAATATGGCCACTGATCTGACCTTGAGCTCAGGGACAAGACCCTCTAGCCAGGACCCTCCAGCTTTGGTCCCAGCAGCAGCACTGGCACAGCCCAGTCCCCATCCTCAGCCTGGGCTGCAGCCAGCACCCAGCGCCTTTGACAGAGGCTTAAAAACACCCTGACACACGGAGCAGAAAGAGGTGGGTGGAGGCAACCAGCAAAGCCCAGAAGCCTGGGAAATCCCAGTACTAGGACATAGGCATCGCTACGCACAGCAATGTGACTCTATTCTGCTACATCTCACCGGTATAGGGCTATATGTTACGTGCCTTGTTTATACCAGTGGAAGTGTGAATTACATTGATGTCAATGTGTTGCGTGTCCAGGCTCAAGGTGAAGAATCTCCTGCACATTTAGTGGCTATAGCACATCCATGAGTAGCTAGCATGTAGTTAGCTACAGACTGTCCTAGCATGAGTAGCTAGCATGCCGGAAATTCACATCTGAGGCAATGAGCTGTAATTCCCTGTGCAGGCAAGCCCTTCCCAGCCAGGGTGATGCCAAGAGGGAAGGATTCAAGGGAGATATCTTGCAATTCCCATGTGCCTGCATCACCTCTGGAAACGAAGTGCTGGTTTCCAGATTTTAAAAATGCTGCCCCTTGTTATATGCTGTCTTCTCCCCAAGCTGACAACCAACCATAACCCTGCCCTGAGCTGTGCTTCCCCTTGCCTCCCTGGCAGCTTGACAGTAAGAGAGATTTCTGTTCAATCTGAGCTGCTTTTTGCTGCAACCTACTTATTTAAGGCACGTGGTGAAGGCTTAGGCACTTGATGAAGTATTCTCTGAGGCAAGGCAGCTCCCTGATGAAGGTGGCGGGGAGTGCTCTTGTTTTTCTCTGGCTTGTGAAGCCAATAGTGCTGGGGATAAAGTTGGTGGAAGTAGCTTTTCACTGGTAGGCAGACAAGTGACATGCCCAAGGTCATCCCACAAAGCAGTGGCAGAGCCCAGTCTAATGCCTCTTTCTGCCCAGCCTCACTGTGTCCCTCACTGTGCAGTGATGCAGATCACTGTATGAGGGTAGTGGACCCAGATCCAGGATCCAGGATCCAGGGCAGTTGTGCCAGGCCCTATGCCTTTCCCACCTGTCTGATAGGAGGGTGGAGAGGTAGGGGTGATAAAAGCAATGAGCTGGATTTACAGCTGTGAGCCATTCCCAGGTCACCTCACCGTGACCGAAAGCAGAACTCACCTCTCTGGATCCCACCCCAGCTCCTGGTCCCCTCCACCACCAGTACACCCTTCGCCTGGAGAAGAGGCTGAGACAGAGCAGACGCTCTCCGCGGGGGCTGGCGGGATCAGCCGGACAATGGCTTTCCAGCAGCACAGGCCTGAAAAGGAGCTCTTCAGACAGGGGCTTGTGCGTGAGGGCTGCTGAAATGGGCTCGCAAACACTCGCTCCATTCTCTGCCGGGGTTTAATGAATGACGGCGGCAGGACAGAGCGCCGACTGAGCCGGGGACAGTAGTACCCTTGTTGGGGCTTGGAGCTGAAGCTCTGGGGACTGAATGGGTGGGGGTGAGCTGCTGTCTCTGTCATAGTGAAATCCCCAGTGTACCATGCAGGGAGCCACAGGATGCTGGAAGGGAAGGATGCAGGGAAGCCCTTGCTGGCCTTAGTAGAGACCAAGACAAGGGGTCTCCCCCGAGGCATCCAGATCTCCTAGGCTGCTCGTGAACCATAGTCCTGGTCACCCCCTCCCTGAGATAGAAGGAAGCAGCCCTTTCCCTGCATCCTCTGCCCATGCAGGCAGAGGCCAGGCCCACGCGACTGTCTTGTCTTGTCTTGGCTGCTTGTCTGAGCTGCAGCGACGCGGCAGGCTGGAACAGAGAGCAGGGGGGGAAACGGAGATAAAGAAACCAAGGGGCTGATCCCCCCCACTCTGTGTCCAGTTTTACGCCCCTGGAATGAGACTCCCCCAGCATGAAGGAGGCCACCAGACCTTCTCCTTACAGACCTTTGTGCTCAGACTCCCTTTGGGGCCGGGCGAGAGCTGTTGATTCTTGAGTGAAAACCTAATACACTCACAGCTTTTGTGCTCCTCAAGCAGTGATTCTCAGCCGTGGCTGACCCCCCATGGGATCTGGCCAGTGGACCAGTCCTATGCCACTTCTTTAGCCCATGGGGCCAACATTGGACGCTGCTGGCATAAATGATTCAAAGAGAGATCAGACTGCTTCTTGGAGCTATTCCCACAACAGACAAGGGCATGACTGAATCTCAGGGCACACCTACCCCTACGGTAGCTGCAGGAAGGGGTGAATCCGGCCACACCAGTCCTGTTTCTTACATTCTCCCTCTAATAGGATCCAGTACTAGCCACTGCCACGGGACTGAACAGACCAGGACGGCCATCCTTATGAATGGGCTCCAGAGAATGGATCCCCCCCAAGACAAAACGGGGCTGGGTTAGCTCACCTTGCTGCTGCCAGTGCTGTCTCATGGCTGGATTTTGGTCTCTGGAGCCATCAGTTCTGGGCTTCTAACCCACATGGAGAAAAATCAGCTGAGCCGAAGGAAAAAGAACTAGGCCAGGCCAGAACGTTTGCGGCCAGTTATGTAAGCACCAAACTGGGCTGCTCCATAATTCATCCCCAAAAAGCATTTGGCTCTTGAAAAATTAATGATGTGAACGAAGCGTGGAAACCGCACATCGGATACGGGGAAAGAATCGGGTGGGGAGGCAGCTCAGACACCATCCCCATGACGTTCGTGTCCTCATGTGCCCTGAAAATCTAGGGGACCTGTGCCCAACTTGTGTGCTGCTAATGCCCTGTTCCCTTGGCATCACACAGGGATACCCTGGATATCTTCAGGCCGGTCCCTGGCGATTGCACCACTGATCTCTCTTCCATCTAGTGAGGGGGCTTCATGGCTGCTTTGCTCTTGGGCATGGGAGGCAGCACATGGAACCAAAATCCAAGGAAAGAGATTTTAAAAAATCCAAAAAAAAATCTATCTATATATATGAGGTTATATATATCTACACTCTGAGTATTATTCCACAAAGAAAAACCATAACCTGTTACAAAAACCACATCCACGCAGCCCATGTACCTGTACAAAGGCTCACTGGCCACCCAGACCCGTTACAATATCCACATCACATGCTACACACACACAAACAAATTTAGGCCTCAGACCAGGTAACTCCTTCCTTTCATCCCCACCCCGCTCGCAGGGTCACAGACTCAGTTCACCTGTTGTCCATATTGCTGCCACTCCAGCTCTGACCCACTGCTGCTGTCGCTGTCCCCGGTTCCACTTGTCTCTTCCTCTTCCTCGCTGTCACCGCCCCCTTCCCCGCCAGGGGAGAGTTGGAAGATCCTGTGCCACGTGTCTCTGTGCCAGGTGGCTTTGGCCATGTCCTCTCCATCCTCTGCTACCGATTTCTGGTAGTAGGTCTGGAGTTCGCTCAGAGCTATTTTCACGCAGCCTACTACCTCTACGTCTGTGTGCCTGGACAACAGGAGGTTCCTGGCTTTCCACAGGGCGCTCCTGACACAGGACACAAACTGGTCGAAATGATGTGATGGGTTCCCCTGGAGTTTGGCAAGATGCCCATACAGTGCCGGTTCTCTGGTTAGCTGGTTGACACCGATCACTGCTTTGCAGAGCTGCTTCACCCTTTTCCATACCTCCTTGGCACAGGTGCAGAGCCAGAGGATGTGGTCGATCGTCTCGGTGGCTCTGTGGCAGTTGGGCCACAGGCAGCTAGGTCTCCCCAGCTGACCCTCTCTATGTCTCCAGGTCCTCATTGGCAGGGCTCGGTGGACTGTCAGCCAGTTCAGGTCCTTGTGATCTTTGTGCAGGTCCTTGTGGTTGATGCACTCCCACACGACCTAGCATGCATCGCCCGGGAGCAGGTCCACGGGAGACGTGGTGTCCCTCAGCCTCACCGTCTCCTGGATCTTCTTGTGGCTGCTCATGGTCGCGGGGCAGGCCTGTCCAAACTGCGGCACTGGTTTAGGGTCTCGTAGAACCAGGGTGAGCCCATGACCCATGATCTGTGGTTGGTCGGGGTGAACACCCCACAATGTCTCAGGATGTGCCCTGCAACATATCTTGCCAGGCAGGCGGTTTTGGACTCCATGCCCATTGCCCGCTTGCAGATCTGTCTCGCATACTTGGCCCACAGGAACAGGAGGATATCTGGCATGCCCTTGCCCCCGGATGGACGCAGAAATGACTCCTATGAGAAATTTGCCAAGATGCAGGGGCCCTTCCTCTGATTCACCCAACTCTGCTGGCCACTTGCTCGGGGCAGATGAGCCCGATCGTTCCCTCCAACCTCAGCTTCATGACTCGGCATCTCTGCCGTGAATCACTTCCAGCCACGCAAGGGAGGCAATGCGTGTGGGAAGCTTTTGTCTCTGGAAACAGGGGTCAGGCGAGACCGGGACCTGGTAAACCAGTAGTGGCCCATGCTTGGAACCACAGCCTGGCCTGTTGCTGTGATGGTTGTTACAAAACAAACGTGGCTTCGCTGACATGGAAAAGTTACTCACCTCTGGGTGAACTGAATTTCCAAGGCTGCAGAGATGAGCTGTGCAGTGTGGGGTACCAAAAATCACTGGCACAAGCTAAGATCTGCTTCTTTCCCAGAGCTGAGGAAGGGCCTTTTGTGTCCAACAGCTTGTCTAGCATCTCTCCAAATGATACTGTTGGTCCAATTAAAGATCCCAACAAACCACCCCCCTTGCCTGGTGCCTGTTTCCTGGGCCACTGAGGCTATGATAGCGCTCCAGCCCTACTCTGGGGCCTTGGGTTCAGGGTTCTCCCTTGCCATGGAGACCTGAGGTCATTAATACCAGGTCAGGATCTGGCTACTTGGCGTGAAAGGAGAGCTGTTGTTCTCTGCCAGCTGGAGACATGGCCTGTCGGTAGCCACAGAGCTGTGCCTGTTCAGGCGAGCAGAGAACCTGCCTTGCTATTCTCATCAGCAGAAAAGATCTCCCCAGTGACCATCTAGTCTGGATGTGGGTTTTCCCTGTGCTTGTGGTGCATGGAAAGACCCTCTGTGTGTCAGGATGGGGCGATGGTGCCGCCAGCCTGGGAGAGCCTTCATCCTAGAGCAATCTGTGGCCTTGCTGGAGCTGATTTAGGCTCTCCTAGAAATCAGAGAGAAGTGGGACCTGGAACAGAGCTCCAGAGGTCACATCCAGTCCAACCCACTGCCTTGACAGGATCAGCTGTCCAGACGATCCATAATCTAACCTCTTAGTAAAAGACTGTCAACCCTGACACAAGACATCACACCCAAACCGGCCACAGAGTAAGCAGGGGGACCGCAGTAGCCCATGCTGTTAATAGACGCTCAAGAGATCTCAGGTAGAGGTTGTCTCCTGCTATAAAGGAAGGCAAAACCCCTCCTGTCCATACCCATCTGAGCATGGAGGAAAATTCCTTCTTAACCCCAAATATGGGGATCAGTCTGACCGTGAGCAGAGGGGCAAGACCCTCTAGCCAGGACCCTCTGGCTTTAAGTCCCAGAAGAAGCATTGGCACAGCCTGGCACTCTCACCCCTGTATATCCCCATCTTGGTCCAGAGGAGTCAGGCCCAGCTTGAGAAATGAATCTCATGCAGCTTCTTTCCCTGGGTGGGAGAGGGGGGTAGGGGTTATCCTACTAGATGCTAACCTTGCCCTCCTCCGAAAGCTGACAGCTCCTGTCCCTGCCTCTCTTGCTGTGAGCACCTTCTTTTCTGATCTGGATTGTCTCGCTCTCCCTGGCTTGTCACATGTGTGGGCATCTGTCACACCATAACGGCCCCATTGCGCTCAAGGCACTGATTGTTCCTTCACCTCCTGAAGCGAGAAGCTCAGTGTTGGGGGGGCTTGGGGTTTTTCTTATTTCCCGTCCCTTCCTTTTGCAAAACACCTTTTCACATTCAATTAGCATGAGGAGGCGGGTTTGCTCGTGTCTACAGAAATGCGGTGGAGAGAAATCATGCTGGCAGCCGTGGAGACTAGATCTCTCGTGAGCCAGGCTGCACGTGGACTCTCATGAGCCAGGCTGCATGTGCGCTCTGGACCGGGATCAGGCAAGCATGTGGGTGGCTCCACCCCAGAGAGACCGCGGTCAGGGCAAGGGCAGGGAGCTGGACTGCGATAGCTGGTGAGCGAGGAGGGTACGGGGCACGGCCTAGAGTTCAGGGGATATGGGGTCTGTCCCTGGCTGTGCTGTCTACTGGCTGTGAGTCAATACACTTCCTCACTTTGGGCCTGATTCCCCTAATGTAGGGACATGGTGTCCTGGAGGAAAGGGCCAGCTCTCATCCAGTGCCTGGGGCTTATCTAGGTACATCCCATGAGTTGTATCTGGCCTGCAAGGCTACATCATCCCAGAGGGGCTGTGAATGCAGGGCTGGGCCTGTTGCAGAAATCTGGGTACAGAGGCTCCTTGGGGACACCTGTATGCAGCAGGGGGCAAGCAACACCTGTTAACCTCCACGCTGCCACTGCTCTCCTCCCCAGATCTGGATCCAGGCAGTTAGCAGGGAGGCAATGGTTCCTGCGTGGGGCTGTGGGGGGCACAGAAAAGGATGTGGAGTCACTTGCTCCAGCAGGCATCATTAAACCCGAGGATCCCAGGTTGGCACCTTCCCCCCTGGCCTTTCCTTACACCTAGGCAGGCTTCAAGAGGCTTAAAACACCTCCATGAAGCTCCGGCACTGACTTAACCCAGCCCGTGTGCCATTTCAGGGTGTAAGATGGGCACTTTTCCTCTGTCCCTCCATGGGTGTCCCTTGGGAGCTGAATGATGCCAGCACCAGGCATTTTCCCTCCTGCTCCCATGCCCTGGATAGGCAGCAAAGTGGGGCAGCATTGGGCCCACTGGAAGGAAAACCAAAGCCCCCCGTGCTGTCTGGCCCCGCTCACATTGAGATGAGTGTACCGCGCATGGACGCATGATGTGAACTAGAACAGGTTTTTAGTGTGCTTTGAGATGCCAAGTGAACTACAGGGGCCTCTTGGCAGAATGTTGGAGGTGGAGTGTACACACACACACACACACACACACATACATATACATATACATAATTACATACACCTATATATATGTTTGCTTGTTTTTTGCAAAAAAGTTATCCCCTTGAGGACAGTGGGGCACGACACTGGCTTTGCTCTGCAGATACCATTGCAGCTCCATAGTAAAAAAAAAAAAAAGGGCTCATAATAGTTTATGCCCATTTTACAGGTGAGAAAATCGAGGCACCCACAGGTCGGGGGAACAGGAGCAGCCTGAGGGCAGAAGAAGGGGGTCTCTCAGGGTTTCCCCCGGCTCTGGGCAGTGACACCTCCAGCGCTGCATCCAAAGGGATCCTCCTGACCAGCTGCAGCGCCCTCTCTGCGGGGAAACTGAGGCACGGGGGCTGGCTCAGCCGGGGAGGCAGAGCTTCTCCCGGGCGGTGCCACCGGGGGGGGGCGTTAACTCCCTGGCAGCACAG
>NW_005842584.1:361898-377187 GCF_000455745.1 Alligator sinensis
TGCCCCTGCCCCAGCGCCGAGCCCGCAGCCGGGGACGGAGTTTCCCGGTCGGCAGCAGCGCGCAGCCACGCCTGGCCCGAGGCTGAAGTTCCCAGGGGAAGTTTCCTGGGGAGAAAGGGCTGGGGCAGCCTCGGGCCCGGGCACGGAGCCCCGCTCGGTCCGGCGGCGGAGAAGGTAGGAAGGGAGCGGGCCCCGGGGCAGGTTTCCCCGGCTCCGGCGTCTCCCTCGCGGCTCTTTCAGTTTCACTGTGAAACTGACCAGCTCCGTGAAACTGACCAGGGCTGCGTCTGGCCTCTTCACCTCCAGCCGGGCGTGGGAAAGGCAGGCTTTTCCAGAGACACCCATCGGACTTGGGCACCTTTGGGAGCTTGTTGGAGAGACCCAGGCTGGGTGCGATCCAGGGGACGCGGCTGGGGTGTGGGATTGGGTGGGGGGGGAGTGTCTTTCCCTGGAAAAGGTGGAGGGGCTTTTTTATGCCTCTGCTTTGAAGCAGGGAGGCGACCCTAGATCCAGGGAAACATTGAAACCCCGGGCTGAGAAGCCGGGGGTGGGGGTTGGTGGGAACAGGAAGTCTGGACTTTTTGCAGACATGTGCTGCAGTCCCGGGCTGGGAGGCTGTCGGACCAGCTCTCCCCGAGCGCCTTTCTTTGCCGTTTCGTGCCCTGACTTGCTCGCGCCGCCTCGGAGAGGGGGGTTGCAGGGCTGGGGCCAGGCCACTAAACCTGGTTGGAGGAAAGCGAGAGTCCTTTCCCCTTGCTGCAGGAAGGGTGACGCACCCAGGAGAGCCCAGGGTCACACCCTGCAGTCTGTGCTTGCAAAGTCTTCCTCGAGGTGAAGCGGAGCCCTTTGATCTAAGCTGCTCGGGGAGGGGGAGGCACATTTCCCTCCCTCTTTCTCTTTTTTCCCCCTCGCTGCCTTAACTGTGTATGCAGCGTGGTGGGAGGACAGACTGGGGTCTTGACTCTCTTTGGGGGTTAGAAATCAGGAGGGAGCTGAAGTCAGAAGTACCCCCGGGGCTGGCTGGGTTACAGCCTGGCCTCTACATGATCTTACAAGAGCTATTTAAAAAAAAAAGTGCTGAGGAATTAAAAAAAAGCTGAGGCGAGCACCTATAACAGCGCTAGCGGCTGGTACTCTCCCCCCACCCTCCCCTGGGAACGCTGATGATTCAGTGGTGGGTCACCCGCCCGGGAAACCAGAAACCCATTGACACGGCATTCGAGCCCGGCTTAAATATACACCATTGCTTCATGCAGCCCCCGCAGAGAGCAGTGTTTCCTGGGCCTGCTCAGAGTCCCACGCCCTGACGTGCTGCCTCCTGTCTGGGAGGATTTCTCAACGGCCAAAGCCAAAGCTGAGCACCAGGGGCTGGAAGGGAAGTCGTTCTCTGCTTGTGGACCCGGTGGGCTGGCCTGAGTCCTGCTCTGGCTAAGTCAGGAAGGAGGCCCATGGCTGGCGTGGGGTCGTCCTTACTGCCTTCCCGTGGCAGTGTCATCTGCAGATTAGCCCTGCAGGGAAGACCTAAATGCCATCCTATCCCTGCTCTCCCTCTGCCTCCAGAAGCTGGGTCAGATCCTGTTCTTCTTCCATGGGGCGAGGGGAGGAGGCTGGGCCTAGTGAGCGAATTTGGTCTGTGGCAGCGGCTGCCAGACCTGTCATTTGGAGGGGAGAAACTCCCTTAATTATAAGGCCATAGTGAGAAGGGGAGGGGGGGGGCGGGGAAGGGAGGGCGTTTCAAGGTGGCTCATGGGAGGAAGAGCTTTCTCAGCCTGGGGTCTGTTGGACACGAGCTTTTCCCCGTGATCGCCCTTGGTCAGATTGTTGCAATTGAGCAGTCGGAGCTGCCCCTGACTCTCAGACTCAGGGCGTGTGAGAGCTTCTCCCAAGGACATAACGGAGAATGGAGCCTGTGTTGCCAGGCTGGCGAGAGGCTGGAGGCTGGCTGCCCCATGCCCGCGGCATGGTCTGCACCTATTGTTTTGCACAATAGTGAGGGAGGATCTTGATGAGCGGCAAGCCTTGTACTGCCTGTGAGCCACTGGTCCCCCGTGGGCTGGCTCCCTCTCTCTTCTGTGCCTGCCCCGGGCTGGAGAGGGGGCTGACTTCTTGCAGTCTCTAGCCTACTGCTTTTGTTTTCGGCTGTGCCTGTGCATAGCTTGGTGAGGCCGGCTCCTGCGCGAGTGTAAATCCGCATCGCTCTGGCTGTGTGGGGAGCAGCGGAGAGGCCCTGAAGAGGTTACCCCCCCTGGGCAGAATTGTGGCCTTGATTCTTCCCCCGCGGTGCTCCGTGGACGCTAGTGGAGCAGTCCCCCAGCAAAGGAAGTGACTTGCGCGTCTCGAGAGCAGGACATCAGTTCTGCTGGACTTTGCAGGGAGCAGAGACAGCCTGGTTGCCCTGCCCCCTTTCTGCTCTGTGTGTCAGTGTTTTAAGCCTCCCTCAGAGGCACTGGGTGGGTGTTGGCTGCAGCCCAGGCTGGGGATGGGGACTGAGCTGTGCCAATGCTTCTGCTGGGACCAAAGCTGGAGGGTCCTGGCTAGAGGGTCTTGCCCCCCCTGACTCAGACCAATGCTGCCTTGGGGTCAGGAAGGAATTTTACCCCCTGGCCAGATTGGTACGTACTTGGGGAAGCAGCAGGTTGCCTTCCTCTCTAGCAGGACACAGGATCTCTGAAGCATATATTAACAACCCTTGCAGCAGTAGGACGTTGGCTGCCATGGCCCCCCGCTTTCCCTGGGGCAGGTTCGGATGTGATGTCTAGTGCTGGGACAGGGTTGACAGTAGTTTTGCTAAGAGTTTGGATGATGGATTTGTCTGGGATGGTTTGGACAGGGCCGGTCCTGCCTCAGGCAGCAGTTGCACTAGGTGTGCAGTCCCTTCCAGCACCACTGCTCTTGGATCCTATGATCCCCTCACCTCGAATCTGGGGTCACTGTTTCTGCATGCTACTGCCCCTGATGGTACCTATCCCTTTGTGGGGAAAAAGGGAACTTGTGGGTGGTGATCCCAGGTCCCGGCGTGTCCAGAAAGAGACTCCGATCTGCCAGGGTCAGTGGCTGGGGTGCTGCAACCGCCCGCTGATGAACCAGCCACCAGTGAAGGGCCAGGAGGTAATTGAGCGTCATGTTTCCCGCCCCCTGAGAAGCTGGTTGCATCTCTAGCAGCGTGGGAACAGGCTCCACTTCACACCTCCTTCCACACCAAGATCTCAAACGGTCTCCAGTGCATTTTGCCACTGGGCATCCAGCAGGCAGCCAGGGTGCCCGGTGAAATCCTTGGGGAGTCTCGCGGGTAGCTGAGGCTTGCCCAGAGCTGGGATTGGCTCTGCCTGGCAGGCCAGCACTGCAGAGAGTTAATCACACTTAGCTGAGCTTTGCAAATACCAGCGGTGGGGCAGCACAATGGGCTTTGGCAGGGCTGAGGAATGCGGTGTCTCTGGGATTTGCCTTTCAGTAGCGGAGGGCACAGGCTTTTTTTTTTTTCTTCTTGGCCTGTTGATCTCTTTTCATTCAGTGGCTTGTATCTGTCGCGGTGATTTATGGAAGGGGGCGGGAGGAACGGCAGCCGGAGAGAAAGCAACTCTTCACACCCCAGTTCTCCCTTCAGGCCGGATGGGAAGGGACAGAGAGCTGCAGGGCTGATTCCCTGTGAACAGTGGCTCCCAGACCGCGGTGTCGTGGTGCTAGGCGCTGTACGTAGGGCAGGGCGAAGGAAGGGGCCTTGCGGAAGCTAATTTCCCCTGTGCCTCTCCACAGCCAGACCTGGGGTGGCTGAAAAGTAACCACGTGGGTCTCTGATCCCTTCCTCCTAATGGGGGAATTGGGGATAACTCCAGTCACCCCCATGTGCAGCTGAGACAGCATTAGGATTGGGCCCGAAATAGCAGTTTTTGCAGGGGAAGTACAGAGCAGCAGAGGTGGCCCATGGTGGGCTCTGGCCCCAGGGCCCAACTCTGTGGGTGGAGCTGGGGGTCGTTCTCTTGAGGCCAAAGCAGAGCGAGTACCAGGGTCAGTGGGGTGGCACAAGGCTGCTTCACGTCAGCTGTGGGACTGGGCCAGCATGCCAGGAATCATGGGTTTGCTGGGAGTCACAGGTTCCAGGCAGTGCCCTTAGGGGGGTGGCGGGTGCAGGAGCAGCCCCTTCTGCTGCCTGTCCCCAGGACTCTCTGCCCAGTGCAAGGGGCCTCTTCACCCAACTACCAGCTGCTCCCTCCCTAACCCCCTGGCCTTTCCATCCAGCCAGTGTCCTGCTGCCAGGCCCAGCCTCCCTGCACCTCTCGGGCTTTGCCTTGCTGGCTCCTGCTGCTCCTGGGGATGCCTCTGGGAGGCACAACCAACCAGCACAACATCAAGGGCCAAACCCCGGTGGGTGGAAAAGGCGTGACGGCCCTGGCCTGCGGCTGCTGGGAATTAAAATCATTCCGCCCTCCAGGGCCTGTATCCCAACCCAGGCAGATCAGGGTTGAGACACTGGCGGGCACAAACGTGGCTGGACCCTGCTGAGGACCCAGCCTCCAGAGGATCTGTGACTCCCTGAGCTCCTGGGCCCCAGGTTCTCCCCCGCTGCAGGCCTTGGCTGCTTCCTGGGCAGGATGCGGTCAGCATCCTGGTTAGGGCTGTGTCGCCGCACGGATCTTGGTACAGGGCACAGCTGCACAGATGGGGCAGGGACACTGAAGCTGCCTCTGCTTGTGCCTGTTGGGTGTTTTTGTCTGCCCGGGCAGGGGCTCCTGGCACTAGAGCCCACCTGGCGCCAGAGGTGATGGGCACTGAGGCCAGGGCCTGGATGGCCTGAGCTTTGGGACTTAATTTGGTGCCCTGAGGTTGAGTCCAGAGGGCGGGAATCCCATTGCCGCTGGCCCCCCGTGGATCCAAACTGCAGTTGCTCTGGGCTGATGTGAACTGGGACACTTGCTCTGCTGTCTGGGACGTGCCCCAGTGAACCCCTCAGTAAAGGGGAATGGGGATTGTATTGAGCAAGGGCAGAGATTCCCCCAGAGACCACTGGCGGAGAGGGCAGGCCAGGCCGAAGTGCCCACACCCTGTCCCATGCTCCCCATTCTCCCACCCTGCCCCTGGGCTGCAGGAGCCTGCTAGCGGCAGCCTGGCTATGAGCCCCCTTTTGCCAGTGCCTCATGCACTCGAGGGCCCACACTCAGTGGGGATCTTGGCACCATTGTAGATGGGTGTTTTGGAGGGTGGATGGGGTGGGGGGAGTCATTGATTCCCTTCACTGTATCACTATATGGCACAGGGTGGCCATCAGTGGGCCAGACTCCCAATTGGCTGTGAGATTGGGGCCAGGCTGTTCTTCAGTGCCTCAGTTTCCCTGTCTAGAAAGCCCAGGTGCAACCCCTCCTGTCTTGAGAATGACCCAAGACACTGGGTTTCCCCGGCCCAACTCCAGACGTCAGCCATTGTGCTGGCAGCTGCGGCGTAAGCAGGGAGCTATATTTATACTGTCCGGGAAGGAGAAGGATGCGGGGGGGAATGAGCCGCAGCTATAAATACTCCAGAAAGTGTCCTGGGAATTGCTCGCAGCTCTGGGGAGATGGAGGAGGGCTCTGGAGCTCAGGCAGGGGGAAAAGGTGCATGTCGAGGTTGGGGGAGATTGAGACCAGATAGGAGTCAGGATCTGACAGCTGACCTCAGCCTGGCCCTGAGGATGCAGTCATGAGGCAGCATGCCTAGTGGTGAGAGCCCCAGACCTGGCTGGGCTCTGATCTGTTTTCTGAACCCATGCCTCAGTTTCCCTTTCCCCTGTCTGGACTGCCAGCTCCGTGGGGCAGGGACTCTCATGGCTTGTGCAGTTCCCAGTGCAAGGGGTTGACTGGTATTGGATGGAGCCGATGTCCTTGCTGCACGCTCTGTTTAGGAATAGGTTCAGGTCCTGTCTATGTGGAGAAGCTAGAGGTTTTGGGGAGATGGTAGCAGTGAGTCTGTCCCAAGCACAGCTCCGGGCCTCTGCTGCCAGCCCTGTGGTTCCCCACGCCAGACTGGAGTCCTCACATGCTCTCTGGCCAAACCAAGGGAAACTCAACCTGAAATGAGTTTGTTCCTAAATTTTGTTGGCCAATGGCAGGAGCCCAGCGTGGCTCTGGGGTTGAACAGACTGTTTTGTTTCACCTGGAAGGAAACCTTGCACTTGATTTTTTTTTTTTTTTTTTTTTTTTAAATGAAGCCTTGGCAGCGTGTGAAACCAAAGCCTTGTTTTGAAGCCAAGCCTTCTTGCTGCCTGGCATTGCCCACGCCCCAAATCCTTGGCCAGCTTCAACCCAGGCTTGTAAATCGGTGGCTTTCTGCAGTGCTGTGGTTTTCTGTTTGAATAAAGTAATCCCGGAAAGACGGAGAAATTTCTTCGCTCTGCTCCCTGTGGCAGCAGCTGGGAGCAGGTGAGTCATAGAAAATGAGGATTGGAAAGGACTTCAGGAGGTCACATCTAGTCCAACCCCTGCTGAAAGCAGGACTATGAATGGCGCTTGCCCCAGGCGGCTGTGGGGGCATGGTTGTGCTGGCGGTGGCAGGGAGCTCCCACAGTCGCCCGTGGCACTGTTGGTGGCAGGGGATGGGGCAGGTGAATGCCAGCCAGGGGTCGGTGACCACCTGCAGGTGGTGCCGGCGGCGGCCAGTGGGGATTGCTGACCGCTGGTGGTGTTGGCGGTGGGGTGACAAATGGTGACCGCCTGCAGGCGCTGCCGACAGTGTCGTCGGTGCATTTTTGCAGGCGGTGCATCGCCATGCTCAGGGGGTGCACGTTCACCTGCATGCACCCTCTATGCAGCGCCCCTGAGCAGGACCATCCCTCCAAAGAAGCTCCGCTTTTCCTCCGGGTGATCTTAGCAAGCTTGCCCTGAATCTCTTGGGAACAGGTACTAGATGCTGGAGGTTTGTGTCAAACAGAGTATGCCGTACGACATCCTGCTTCGTTGTGAAAGGCGAAGGAGCTGGGATAAGTCTGTGGAGGGGTGGGATGGGGGAAAGGCATATTCTGGCTCTCCATCGGGGATGTGTGGATCTGTGTGCTGTCCCCAGGGTGCAGGGCAGAGTAGATGGTGTCTGGTATTTCCCAGGTTTCTGGGCTTTGCTGGTTGCCAGCTGGGGCCAGGAAGGAATCTTTTCCCCTCCTGTTGCTACAGGTACTGGGGGTTTTTTCTTTGCCTTCCTCAGCAGCACTGTGTGTTGGCTGCAGCCCAGGCTGGGGATGGGGACTGGGCTGTGCCAATGCTCTTGCTGGGACCAAAGCTGGAGGGTCTTGCCCCTACGCTCACGGTCAGACTGATGCTGCATTGGGGTCAGGAAGGAATTTTCCTCCCTGGTCAGATTGGTACAGGTTGCGGGACGTTTCCACCTTCCTCTGCAGCAGGGGCACGGCCTCTGCCTGGGATCTCTGGAGTGTATTTTAACCGTTGGCAGTGGCAGGATGTTGGCAGGGCCCCAGCGCTGCCCATGGTACCTGGGGCAGGGGAGGGTGTTTGGTGGGGGTTTGGGGCAATGGGCCTGGCAGTCGTACGGTTTCAGGACTAGGTTGGACAATTGCTTGTCTGGCTCAGATGGGACTAGACCTGCCTGGAGCAGGGGGCTGGACTAAGGGTGACCCTGAGGGCCCTGCCAGTCTGACTGCTCCATGACTGTATGTACGTGGGATGCATGTGTAGCCCTCCCTGCCCTGTTTTATGTCTGGAGCCCGTGGAGCAGAGGGCAGGTCAAGTGGAAGTAGCTGGGCAGGCACCTCCTCTGCTTCAGCGCACGGTCGGAGGGCAGATGTGGGCTCAGAAGGAGGCTGCGAGTGCAACCATTGGACCAGGGACTCTGCCCTCCCCCCGGGCTGCGCTGGGGCTGGGGGTCGGGGTGCTGGCGCTGGGATGTCTCGAGGGCTTGTGTTTCTTCCCCTTTTTGGTTTGGACCTGGGAACTAGAGGGAGCTGCGAGCAGCTGAGAGCCCTGGATGCTGACGCACCACATGGCACAGGACACGGCTGGACTCCAGCCTTGGGGAAGTCCTCTGTCTCCTCTCCCAGCTGCACCCGTCTGGGGGCAGACTCCGGCCCTGCTGGGCCCCTTCCCCGGTGCCTATGAGCCCTTTCCCTATCAGAGCAAGTGTGTGAGAGCGCCAGGCTCCCCGCAGGGCAGGGGAAGGGTGGGAGGAGGGGGGCATGGGGGGCAGAGTGCGGGCACTTTGGTCCAGCCCTGCCTCTCCATGGGTGGTCAGTGGGGGAACCTCTGCCCTCACTCAGCACAATCCCCCATCCCTTTTCATCCCCTTTCCCGGTCTCTGGGGAAAGTCCCAGACAGTAGAGCAAGCGGCAGGACCAACCAGTCCTGATTCCCCCACCCAGCTTTGCTCCCTCAAGGCCCCAGCATGTGCTGGGGTCGGTCTCTCACTGAAGCACTTGGTCCGGGCAGGATGCAGCTGCTGATCCCAGATGTCCCGACATGGAGACAAACCCATAGTGGGCATGAGCCTGTCAGAGCCAGCGGGGAGCTGGGCCTGGGTGTGATGGGCGATGATGGGTGCCTGGGTTAAACCCAGGGTGGAATCAGAAATCTTAGAGCAGCGGGGCTGGAAGGGATCTCCTGAGGTCACATCCAGTCCAGCCGCTGCCTGAGGCAGGATCAGCCCTGTCCAGACCATCCAAGACAAATCCAGCATCTAAAGTCTTCATAAAACTACCATCAGCCCTGACACGACACGAGACATCACACCTGCCCCTGCCCTAGGGAAAGCAGGGGGACCGCAGCAGCCAACATCCTGCTGCATGTGAAAGGTTGTTAATAGATGCTCAAGAGCTCCCAGGCCGAGGCCATGCCCCTGCTGGAGAGGAAGGCAGACCCCCCCTTAGTCCATACTAATATGAGCAGGGGGGAAAATTTCTTCCTGACCCCAAAAACAACATGGGTCTGACCCTGAGCAGGGGGTCCAGGGGCTGGATGTTCCCGGCCAGCCTGTGCCACGCTTCCCTCGTGCCTCCCTGCTGAGCCCCCTACCCTGACGCCAGGGAGTGCATCGTGTTGGTTGTATGGGTCCAGGGGGTGCTCAGGGGAGGGGAAATGCCCTATTGCCCCTGTGGCCTGTGCCTGTGGGCTGGGGCTTCTTCAGATCTCATCTCTGCTTCCCGCTCCCCACAGGCCGGGGGGGCCGGCGGGGCAGGCCTGTTCCTGCTGTGGGACACGGCCCTGCTCCCAGCAGGGATTAGCCACGCGGGGCAGGTCGGGGCAGGCAGGAGCTTTCGTTGGGCCTGGAGCCGAGGCAGCCGGCACTGGGCAGGTTGGAGCTACGGTGCAGGGGGAGTTCACTGCACGTTGCTGGGGTGTGGAGGAGCCCGCGGGGCCGAGCAGGGCTGCGTGTTGCAACTGAGCCCAGCTTCCCCACAGGTGATCTCCCTCCCTGTTGTACACGCGTGTGCCACCTCTTGCATGTGCTGCCTTGGTGTTCACATGGCACATCTCATGGGGATCACACTGGGGCTGTGATGCCAGGGTGATGGGCACAGTCAGCTCCTCTGTTGTTGGTGCCTGGTTTACTCAGCGGCTCCCTGTAGCTGCACGTTCTCCTGTCCTGGCCTGCCCGTGTCTCACTACAGTGCTCATGGCGCGGCCAGCCCTATCCTGGTTTAGAGGCTTGAGAGGAAGGGGGTAAGAGCTTGGGTGCATGTAGAGTGACTCTCCCAGGGAGGTACTGGGGTGCCTGGAGTCTGGGGTCCCCTCTCTGGCTGCCCAGGAGCTGGTTCGAAGCTCTAGACAGACCCGCAGGCTCCCTGCTCCATGCCAGGTGCCAGTGCGCCCAGCAGCAGTGGCAGTACCAGGCTGGGCTTAACACCATCCAGTGGCCACAGAACAGCCGTGGCCTTTGGCGTTACCGGGGCCCCAAGAGCTGATAAGCCCCCCGGCTTGGTGGTGCACGGGCCTTGTAAACAGCCTCCTGCCTAGTGCTGATAGGGATGTGGTGGGGCCGGCAAGCCCTGTGGGCTTGTGCTCAGGGCTGATAACTTTTCCCTCTGAACACTGCGTGTGTTCCTCGGCGGGGCTGGGGAGGGAATTGCCTGCGGAGGGGCCCAGACGCCCGTGCCAGCTCCTCTCCTGGGCACATGCATGTGCCTGCGCCCCACACACATTCCTTTGCAAGTGTGCATGTGCAGGCCCAGGCGTGCGTCACAGCATTAGCCCCTTGCCCAGGATGGTCCTCTGAGGAGGCAGGGGGATGCCCCCCATCCTGGCAGCATCACTGTGGTGGGGGGTTGTGGGGGGGTGGGGGGCAATGCTGGATGCTGGCTAACGAGGTTGCAGGGGCAAGGCCTCCCTACCCAGGCCTCCTGCCCCACGTTGCACTGTCTTGCTCCAGTGGGCTGCCCTGGTGCCTTGAGGTCAGGCAGGAGCATGGCAGGGCAAGACCTGCCTGGTCTAGCAGCTTGTGGCATGGGTTTGCTCTTCGGAGCAGACACATGGCATCTCCCCTGGCATCTTGGTCCCATCTGTAGTGGCTGCTGGTAGCCAGGCTGGGCTGGGTGTAGGAGGAGGGTTTAAGGGGGTTTAGGTTGTAGCCATGTTGGTCTAAGGATATAGGCAGACAAGGTTCCTTGGGTGAATTTGATATCTTTTATTAGACCAACCCAAATGGTTGGAGAATAGTTATTAAGCAAGCTTTCGGGTTCAAAAACCCTTCGTCAGGCTAAGGAAGCTGCAGCAGTTGGTGTGTGCTCGATGGAATGAAAATGGAGGAGGGTTTGAGACTTTTAATGTGCTTCCCTTTGACCGGGGCAGCCCGGAGCACTGTCTACAGGACTGTTCACACCCAAAGCTGCAGGAGGACTCATGCCAGGGACTGGAGGAGCCAGGGTGCCTGGGCTCTGCCCCCAGCCCTGCCGTAGACTCTCCACATGGCCTTGGGCATGTCCCTTCCCTGTCGCTTCTCTGTGTCCCCACTGGCATGGCTCTGGTCTCTTGGGCGCGTCCGCGCTCTGTGTGGCCAGCCTTCTCCTGGTCTCTGAGCCCCTGGCCTGGGGCAGGTGGCTGCCATGAGTAGTTAATTATTGCCTTTCCCAGGAGCTACAAATGAGGCTGTGGAGGTGGGGGCGGGCTTCCATCTCTGCCAAGTTAGGGCACCTCCCTTGGTGCCAGAAACTGTGGATGAGGGTGAGGGGGGGTGGGCAGCAGCCTGTAGGCTTAGTTCTCATTCCACTGCTAATTGTGACCATGGCCCCTGTCTCAGTTTCCCTGGAGGGTCCGTGAACGGACACATGTGACCGTCGCCTGTTCCTGCTGCCCCCTCAGCCGAGAATCCTGAGCCTTGCCATGCATCCTGGCAGCTCCCTCCAGCTCCGCACGCTGTGCTGTGGAGGCACCCCCAGGCTCCTGAGGCCCCAGGGACAGGGCGCGGAAGCTGGATGGGGGAGCTCAGAGATCCCGGCAGTAGTTGAGGGGAGTGGCACTCAGTCTGGTGGGCCACAAATGAGCCCTTTATGGGCTGTATATGGCCCAAAGTCTGGCCCGTGCACAGCCCTGGTGTAGACAGCCCTGTTCTGCGTAGGCAGGGAGAATCGGCCTGGGGACAATCCCCTGCCCCTGCCCTGGACGGCCTCTAGCCCAGCAGCTCTTCCCCAGGCCCACTCTGGCTCTGCTCGTCTGCCTCTGGCTTCTTGGGTCTTTTTCTGCTCGTCTTTCTGGACACAAATGTTCAATGTGTTGGAGTCGTGCACCTCCCAGCCCTGCGCTTTGCTGGGGTCATGCGTGTGCTTTGGGGTGGGGGGGCATGTGATGGCTGTATGTCCATAGGGGAGCTTCAAGGAAGGGCTGCAGCAGCATGCGGTCCCCATGGGAATGATTCCCCCAGCATGGGGAGAGATTGGAGGTTTCCTGTGAGCAGCTCTCCCTGCCGCCAGTTTGGAAAGGGGGGTGGCAGTGGGGCTGGGATAGAGGGGGTGTTATTTAGTGGGGCTGGGGCCTTGGGGGCAGGTCATGCTGGCTGTCATGCTGGGCACTCAGGCGCTTTCTTTTCTTGGGAGAAGAGAAGACTGGAGGATGGGCCCATCTGGGGGGAGCCTGGCCTGGCTGGTTGCAGCCCACAGCTCAGCAGAGGGGCCTGGGCTGAGCCTGGCTCCCACGGAGCCCGAGGGGCTGCAGGGCTGGGCTTCTTGGAGCCAGGAAGCGGTGGCCCAGCCGGGCTGGCCCCGCCGACATCCCCCATGCAGCCGCGGTGCTGGCCTGTGCAGCACAGGAAGCTGCCTTTCCTGTTTTCCAGTGCAGCAGAAAAGCATCCCCTCCCCCCCACCTCTGAGCAAGTGGGGACATCACAAGCCTGAGACCAGGCAAGAGCCCAAGTAGACTTTGCCTTGAGACCATTTGGCAGATGGGGAAACTGAGGCACGGAGTGGGGATGTGAATTGCTGGTCGGGGGCTCAGCAGGGAGTCGAACCCAGGTGTCCTGCATCCCGGCCTGGGGGGGCTAGACCACGGGGAGTCAGCAGTTTTCCATGTGGGGAGGGAAGTGTGTCGTCCCCCCTACTGCTAGGCAAAGGTCAGGAGGAGAGTGAGGCCAGGCAACAGATGGGAAAACTGAGGCACTGTCCCCAGGGCCAGGTCTATTCACTGGGTCTGGATCCTGGGCAGCTGGGCAGTGACCACTAGGCCTGCTAGTTGCATACCTGATGTGCAGCCCTTCCCAGCAGGATCACATGCCCCCTGCTTGCCCTTACTGCAAGCCGGGGACCCAGGAGATCGGGCAGCCAGGCGCTGACCCTGCCTGCTACACTCGTGACCCGCCTGGGCCTCACTATGGGGTGACCCCATGCCCCGCCCCACCGCCCTGTGGCTTTGACCACATCTTGCTCACGGGAGACTTCTCTCCCCCTCTGCAGCCCCCTGAGCAGACCCACGGCTGAGCAGGGACCCCCAGACTCTGGGTTCTCTGCAGAGACAGGCCTGCTGTGCCAGGAGCGCCTGCTGCTACCAGACCCCCGGTCCCCACAGCCGCCACCACAAGGGGGAAGCCAGACGGGTTCCTGGTGTGGACAGGAAGACCTGGGGAATAGGCGTGAGGTTTGGGGACAGGTCTAGAGAAGTAAAACCAAGGCTACCTTCCGCCTTGGAGCAGCTTCCCGGTTTCTCTGCTCCCAGCAGGGGTGACCCCTTGCAGCCTCTGAGCTTTGCACAGGGTCCTGCCCCAGGCTGAGGGTCTGTGGGTGTCTCCCCACCTTTGCCAGGGAGCCGGCCCGGCTCATCGGATCCCCCTGGGGATGGATTGGAGATCTGGGCCTAGTGCTGGAGCTGTCCACAAGCCTGCTGGCCCTTGTGGATGGGTCTCCCCGGCTCGCCCCAGCGCAGGCAATGCGCTGTGCACCAGGGTTCATGGCCGCCTCCGGGGGACACCAATGGCCATGGCTGATCACCTGATGGGATCAGCTCAGCTTGGGGGGACCTGGAGATGTGGAAGGGACTTGCAGACAGGTAGTCTCTGAGCTGGTCTTCGGGGGTGCTGGGCATGTCACTGGAACTTGTGGGGCCAGCATCTATGGTCCCAGCCTGTCTGGCCTGTCCCCGGCAGGGCTTGGGGGTGCTGGACAGAGCGGGTCCGGCTGGTGGCTGCAAAGAACAGCGTGGTCCACTGCACCCTGCAGCACCCCTCCATGGTGGCTGCACCGGGTTTGGGGGGCAGCAACGGACCTGATGTGGCTGTGGCTTCGGGGCCTGATCCTTACTGCATCAAGCTCCTGCCAGCGCCTGGGGAGGGCTCTGCTAGGTTATGGTCTGGGCTCACCCTGCCTCTCGCCTTTCCTATAGCTATAGGGTCATCAAACCCTGGCCCTATCTGGGTGTTTCCCCAGGGCAGGGACTGTCCTCGGTTGCATGGGTTTGCGCAGTGCCTGGCGCTGGTCTCATTGGAGCCGAGTTCATGTCCCTGTGGGTCCGGGCGGGTGGGGGTCTCCTGGAGGGAGGTGGCTGATGTGGGGTGGGGGCTGCTGAGGCTGGAAGCTGGATCCCCTGTGGCTGCCAGGCTGCTAATGGGGCAACTTGGGGACCAAGCACCCACAAGGGTCCTGAGACAAGAGGATGTAACGGGGTGAGGCGGCTGCTGATCTGTGCCTTCCCCACCCATGAACAAACCTCCCCAGCAGCTGCTTGTGAGAAGAGAAACAACAAGGCAGCCAGGCTGCTCAGCGGGGTGCGAGCGGCTTCCTGTTGTCTGCCTGGAGGGGGCTGCGGAGGCCTTATCTACCAGCCCGTTGCCGTGCGGTCTGGGGGGAACTGGGGCTTGCAACATGGGTGCCTGTGAACGCAACTCTCTCTGCAGCTGCGACCTTGCACAACAAGCCTGTGTCCTGTACCGAGAGGTACCAGTGCCCGTCGACTGCTCCTGCCCCTGCAGCCGGCTTGGGACTGACGCTGGAAATTCAGGCCTGTCTGTGCTGGATTTTCCCCCCTGCCTCCACCTGCATGCCCCCCCAGGGCTGTTTCCCAGCTGGTTGCAGCCTTGCCTGATGCTATCTGGGAGATCACGGTGCCAGGTGGGGATTTCCAGGGAACCAGAGAGGCGCTCTGGCTTTTCAAGCCCTTGAAATGCCCTGGAATGAGGGAGGAGACAGTGTTAAAGGTGCCAGGCCCTGTCATGGGACCTGGGACCGCCTGGCAGCAGGGCAGGATGCGGCCTGGGAGCAGGGCACCAGCCCTTCCTGCCCTGTGCTGTGGCTCCAAGCTGAGACCCTCCTGCTTAGCCCAGCTGTCCCCCTAGCCCTGTTCGCATCCATAGGGTAGGGGGGCAGTGCATCCCAGAATGCACTACTCTCCCAGGCGCTGTCCCAGTCTGATCAAGGAGCTGGGAGCACACGTTGGCTCCTGGGGGGCACTGGGGTAGCAGGGGTGGGAGACAGCGAGGGTTTTTTTCAGCCGAAATATCCATTTTTGGGGGGAAAAGAGTCCAAAATGTTGTGCAGAAGGGAGTTTTTGCTGCCTTCTGCCAGTGGTTCCTGTGTGGAGGGGTGTCTCAAGCTCCTAAGAGCAAGGCAGATCAAGAGCTATATGTGCCTTGCCCTGTTGGCCACAGAAATGCAGCCACCTCTGGTGTGGAACTCAGCCCCTCGCACAGCCCCCAGCAATCTGGAGAGGCCTGGCTTGATCTTTCCAGGTGGATACAAGAGGGGCTGGGGCTGGCTGGGCTGCTACGGTGCCTAACGGGGGCAGAGTCACGGGCTGTGGGGCTCAGCCGGTGGTTAGTTCAGGTTTGTCTTTCCACGGCGGGTCCCGCCCAGGCGCGTGCTGTGTGGCGGTGATTGGCAGGCCTGGCTGATGGCATCTCTTTCCTG
>NW_005842584.1:377218-379966 GCF_000455745.1 Alligator sinensis
GAGCCGCAGTGGCTGCACCTGACTGGGAGGGAGCACGATTGGAGGTGGAGCAGGTGGATTCAAGGGACTGTGCCCCCATCCCCATCTCTGCCGGGGTCTGAGGGCCCAGCGCGCCGGGCGAGGCCTGGTCCTGCTCCGTGCCTTGGTTTATCCTTCTGTGAAACGGGGAGAAAAGCTGGAAGTTTCTCTAGTGCAAGGGACTGGCTGTGACATTGCTGGGGGGCCTATAGCTTTAGCCCAAGCCCTGATCTTTGTTGTTTTGGGCCCTAGCTGGGAGCGAGCAAGAGGGAGGGAGCTGTGACGTGGCGTGTGAGGCCCTGGGTAGTGGCCACCGCCCAGGAAGTGGTTACAGTTGTGTCTGCAGGGCACCGTGGCCCCACCCCGGGGAGCAGAGCCCCACACCGCCCTCCAGGGTCCCCGGGGAGCCCGGTGGAGCAGAGCAGGCAGGGTGGGGGCACCGGTGGGGGGCTCCCTGGGTGCTGATGTAGACGGCAGCGGTGAGTCCCTGTGTGTGTCGGGGGGCGTGCGGGGCAGGAGGTGTTTGTGCCAGGGTGGGTGATGTTGAAACCCGCCGGCTGGGAAGGGAAGTGATCTGACCACAATGGGTGGCAACAGCAGCCCCTTGCGCCTGGGGAGCAAGAAGGGTAGGAGAAGAAAGCGAAGTAGCTTGATCCATACCTCAGTTTCCCCAAGTGACTTGTTGTCTCCGTCTCCTCCCCGCCCCCCAAGTCGCACAGGGCTGGGCATGCAACCCAGGAGTCCGGGCTTCTTTCCCCAGGCTGAATCATGCTCCCGCCCCGGGACAAGGGGACTGCATTCAAAAGCACTGCTAGTTTCCCCTGTTAGCAAGGTCGGGGGGGAAAGTCCAGCCTTGGCCAGACCCTGGGTCTCTGCCATCCTGCCTTCTGTTGTGACTACCCCCTACCAGTACCAGAAGCTGAGTACCAGTCCCCGGGGGGTGGGTGGGTTCCTTCCTGACCCCAGCAGCCTGTGCCCTGAAGCATGAGATCTGGTTGCCCAACGCAGCCTCTGGACCCCAGCCAGTGAGTCATCCCTGACACAGCCGTCTGGGTCCTCTGTGTTCCCCCAGTCATCAGCCTGGAGCTCACGGGGGAAGGAGGGAGGATTTCCAGCCTGGCTGAGCAATGGGTTTCCTGCTTCCTGAAGGGTCAAAGCCCTTGTATCTCGGGCAAGCTGGGCACCCCCCTGCCCTGGGGATGGTCTGGGAGCAGGGTCTGGCTGGGATGGGACGTGCATATCCTACTTGAGTGTCTCCTTCTTTGGCAGGCAGCAGCGCTGAGCGCCCCCGTGCACAGCCCCATCCTCAGGCACCGTTTGGGCCCGTACCACCCCTGCCCATGGAGTGACAGAGCCGAGCCTGCACTGACGCTGCCTTGGGGTTGCAGCCCCAGACCCACCGCTTTGCTGACACCACCGGGACCAGATCAACCCCGAGGGGGAAGCTGGACGGGACAGTGAACATGAGTGACTTCTGGCACAAGCTGGGCTGCTGCGTCGTAGATAAACCACAGCCGGTGAGTGGCGTTGCCCACAAGGCGGGGGCACGGGGCCTGGCTTTACCCGCACCTGGGATTTGCTGTCTCCGGGCTCATTCTCCGCCCAGGAGCTGTGGCCTGCTGGGGTGCTGCCAGACTCTTTTAAGGGTGCTGCAGCTGCTCATAGGGATGCAGAACCCTATGCCCGATGCCTCATCAGGGCAAGTGTCCTGGTCCTGTCCTGCCAGTTCGGCCCGTTGTTGCAGTTAATGTGGCATCCTGTGGATTTCTAGTTGTGTCCATCCGCCACAATGTGGCCACTCTGAGCCTTTCTAGATAGAGCAGGATATCATCATCATCATCATCACCTAGATGATGATGATGATGATAATGACAATTATGGACAAAACTAAATAATAATATTAATTGGACTAATAATAGTAATAATTGTAATAATGATGGTGATAATGGTATTTAAAAATAAATATTAATGACAATAATGACGATGATGATAGTAATGGGTGCTAAGGTGCACAGTTGACAGCCCAGAGGTCGCAAGTTCAAGGCCATAATTGAAGTGCTCCCAGCCGGCCTGGCAGAGTCCAGTGAATCTGTGAATTCTGCTAAATACTGTGTCACAAGGACACGAGAAGGAAGGAAGGATAATGGTGATGACATGAGGTATACATCTAAATTATAGTTTCATAGTTGGTAGGGTCGGAAGGGACCTGAGCAGATCATCAATAATAATATAGTATAATAATAATTAGTATAATAATACTAATTGTGCCAAGGTGGGGAGGTTCCTTCCTGACCTCACTGAAGATGGCCCTGAAGCCTGCGGGTGGGGGCGGCCATGAGCTAAGGCCCCCAGAGGTTCCTATTGGCTCCCCTGGGCCGCGTCCTCTGGATCACATTTGGGCAGCCTGGAGACCTCGGTCCTGATGAGCCCCTGCCAGTGGGATGGTGGAGCAGGCGGGGGAGGGAGACAGCTCTGCTTGGCAGGCCCCTGTCCCAGAGCCATGCTGCCAACCAGACCCCTGCCAGGATGAAGGGGGAAGCCCCCCGGCTGCTCCAAGCCCCAAATAGAAGAGCTGGGGGTAGGGGCAGGGGACACGGGGCAGCTCTACCAGGAGCAGGGGACACTGAGGTGCTTGCTCTGTCAGAGCAGGAGGTGAACCCAGGTGTCCTGCCCCACATCCTCCCCTCCCCGTGCTTGTACCCGCTCCATGGTGGCTCTGCTCTCCTTCCC
>NW_005842584.1:379976-391141 GCF_000455745.1 Alligator sinensis
CCCCACGGCGCCCGCTCTCCTCCCCCTGGAGCCCCAAGGCCTTGTTAATGCGCCAGCAGTAATGCGCCAGCACGTCTGGCTAGGATGCACTTAACCCTTGGCGCTCTCTGCCCAGGGCAGGTGCAGGTGCCCCCAAGCCTGCTGCATACAATGAGGGGGCCACCTGGATATCCCTGGGCCTGGAGTTTGTGTGCCAGCAGCTCTGCCCACCTCCCTGCCAGCCCTGAGTACCCCCGACCCCTGTGCACGTCCAGGGAGCCTTGACTATCCTGCTCAACCCTGAGGTACTGAGTGGACCATGCCTGCCACTGCCCTCCAGCCCAGCTGGCTCCCGGCAGCCACCCGAGCTGGGTCCAGGGGACAGCCGGGTGGGCTCTTTCCCCCAGCCTTGTGATCCCCTTTACTCTGCCCCTTCCAAGCTCAGAGAAATCTGGCCTGTGATGGAGCAGCTGGTGGGGCCGGGAAAGGGTTCGCCAGGGGTTGCGGGGCTGGGCCGTGGTAGGCTCCAAGTGGGAGGGACGGGACAGGAGGGTGCTCTGCTCACAGCACCCCCCTGCATGGCTTCCCAGGCAGGCCCCGGGCAATGTTCCTGGCTCTGGGCTAGCGCCCTTCATTGCCTTGCTTCGTGCAGGTGTGCTAAGCAGACCGATTTCCCCCTCCCTGTTTATGTAGGTGGGGAAACTGAGGCACGGGGCAGGTGGGTGATTTGGTGCCTGGGCACAGGGACCATTTTCTGTCCTGTCTTTGTACAGTGCCTGGTGCCGCAGGGTCTTGGGGTGGGCTGGGGACTCCTAGTGTCACCATGATGCAAACAAATGTCTGGAGCCAGCTCCTCTGGCTGGGCTGGGGGCTGGGGGCTGGCCAGGGGCTGGGGGGTGTCTCAGCTGTCGCCGTGGGTCCTCTCTAGCTATGCCAGAAGCCACTGACACCTCCTTACCTTCCTTTGCCTGGCTCTGGCCTGGCTCCCATTGCACCTGCTGCTGCAGAGCGGGCATGGACCAGGGGTCTGATCCTGCCTCTGCCACTGACTGCCACCACCTTGGCCCTGTTCCTCCCTGTGCCTGTTTCCCTGTGAGTAACACCTCCCCCCAGTGACAACCAGTGCCATGTATCATGAGCTCAGAGTCCCCCGGACACTGCTGGAGGGGTGAACAGCAGCCTGACACCCCCCTCACCCACAAATCTAAGATCTCTCTCTCTCTGTTCCCTGCAGAAGAAGAAGCGGAGGCGGATCGACCGCTCCATGATTGGGGAGCCCATGAACTTCATGCACTTGACGCACATTGGCTCGGGGGACATGGCTGCCCACGAGGGTCTTCCCATGGTATGTGCCCCTGCTTTGACCTTGGGGGCATATTGGGAGGGGGGGGCAAGGAGCACCCCCAGGGCAGGCTCCTGCCTCGGGGAGCTCCGAGCTGCTGGGCAGGGACGGGTCTCAGCCCCAGGCAAGTTCAGGGCAGCTGCACTGTCGCTATTCCCCATGGTTGGGCACCGGGTCAGTCTGAGGACACGCAGTACCTGAGCATGCCACACCTGCCTGGGAATGGTATCCAGGGGCTCAGTTGGCTGTGGGACGCCCACAAGGACTTCTCATGCGGGGACAGGAGAGGGAACCAGCCACACGAGACACTTGGAGCCTGCTGCGTGTAGGGGGCGGTTGCCACCAGCGCTGGGGGGGCCGTGGTCTGAGCTTTCACAGTCAAGCAGTGAATGCTGGGCTTATCCAAGCTGCCAAGATTCAGCCGGGGGCAGAGTTGGGGACCCAGGTGTCCTTGCTCGGTGCTCTCACCCCTAGACACCCACAGTCCTGGCTTCTCAGTCCTCCCACACCCCAACGTGCCCCAGCATGGGTGTTCTACCCCTCCTCTCCTCCCCAGACACAGCCCCTTGCCAGGGCTGACAGCTCAGTGCATCATGCCCCATGTGCCGTGGGGGCCACTGATGGGCCCTGTGCTTTCTTCGCAGACAGGCGCGGTGCAGGAGATGCGATCCAAAGGCTGTCGGGAGCGACAGTGGAGCAACTCCCGTGTCTTGTAGCTCTGCCCACCAGTGTAAGTGCCTTGCGCGCGCATGCAAAGCCCTCCCCTTGCTTGTGCAACAGTTGCACAATTGTACTGTCCCGGCCTTCCTCTCTGCCTGCAAGATGGATCCAGCTCGGTCCAGGGCTGGGGCTCAGAGAGGCGATGGCAGCTGAGCTGGGGGGTTGAACAGGCAGGCCCCACATGCAGGCTGTCTGGGGGCTACCGGGGGCGCTGATGGCCTAGTAGACAGGGCCTGTCCCCTTCTGGGTGCACGGTACGCTTAGGCGTCCAAATGCAATTCAGTTCCCTCTGCTCCAACAACAGCCAGCACCCCAGGCTGATGGGGGAGAGCAGCCTCCATCCTGTCTGCATTGGGTGCCTGGCTCAGAAGGACCAGATGATGGCGGGTGGGAGAGCAGAGGCTGCTGGGACCCAGCAGGGCAGAGCAGAACCCAGCTTTGGTGCCTCAGGCCGCTGCCACGTCTTGTGGCTGGGGCAGGATCTGGTCCTGGGGCCTCAGGAAATCCCAGCCTCAGCGAGCAGGACAGGGAGCTCCAACCGGGGGCTGGAGTCTTCTTGCGGGGGGCTCACGTGATAACATGGCCCCACATGCTCCCTTAGGTCTCATCCTTCCCCGCAGGCTTCCCCTAGCCCAGGCCTTGCTGGTTCTGGTCCTAGGGTTGGGCCCTGGGTACTCAACCCATCAGACTTGCTACCTTCCAGCTTTCCCATGCATGAAGGGGAGGAATTTCACCTCGGACTGGGGCCCTGCTGGGGGGCACAACCCACGTGCAGCCCCAGGCCGTGCAGGAGACGGAGCCCGTTTCACGCAACCACCGCACGGGGGTCAAAGCCTCATGCACCGTTGCCAATGCCCGCTTGCCCCAGCACTCCCGCAGCCCCTCTCCTTGTGTGGACAGCAATACAGTTAACGGTGTTGATGCCCAGGAGAGGGTTGCTGGCCTTGGCGTCTCCCCATGGGCTGCCGGGGCCAGATGTGGAAGGATCAGCCAGCGGCAAGTGCACCATAGGGGGAGCTGATGGTGCAGCTGGTGCCTGGAGAAGGGGCTGAGAGGACGCATCTCTCCTGCTCGCTGCCACCTGGTCCTAACCCCCACATCTGCCTCTTGCATTACAGACCCTGCGCAACCAGCCCTGGCCCGATGGGAGGGGACCCCAACCCGGCGCTTTGATTTGCTTTAATTTATGCAAACGGATTCTGCTCCCTGCATCCCCTGGCCCGTTCCTGCGGCACCTGGTCCGTGAAACTGCTGTGGGGCGGGGCGGGGGGGTTGTGTTTTCAATACAGAAATGCCTTTTCCAGTGACTCCCATCCTCCACCCCCCATGGGGATCCCACCCGTTTGTTTTCTGCCCAGTTTTCATTCCCACTTCCTTGCTCTGCCTCTGGCTCCAGGGCCCAGAACAGCCCCAGGCTGAGCAGCGTGTTGCCACGCTGTGGGGCGTGAGGCTCACCCAGGCAGTGCAATGTGGGCTCAGGAAGGGAAAGGAGGTGGTAATATGTATCTGAATTGGGCATGTGCTCTCCTGAATCAGGGCCTTGGCCCACCTGGAGAACCTGCCTCTCCGGGGGGATGGAGCCCAGGCACTCTGCCCCTCTGAGACCTGTCCCCATGGGCCTCCTGTTTTGGGTACCCAGGCAGGCTGGCCCCCGTACCTCGGTTTCCCCATCCCATCAGCCCGCAGCTGCCTCGCAAGGGTGCTGTGCAGATAGGTGCTGTGGGGGCCGAGGGTTTCCAGGGGCCCTGCTGCCTGAGGCTGGGCTGTGGGGGCTGGCCATGGAGTCAGGGCAGCACCTGGCCTTGCCAGGAGGTCCATGTCCCATGAGTCCCCTTTGATCCCCGGGGCCATGGTTTGAGGTAGCGCCTTGCCGGTGGGTGGAAAATTCCTTCCTGTGACCAGGACTGATTGGTTGCAGTCACGTCCCTGAGTGGGTTTCTACCACGCCAACCTCCCACATACATCCACCTCCTGGAGCTGCAGGAGCGACACACAGGAGGACCCCCACAGCCCTGCTTTTCAGCCACCACTGGCTCCTTGGCATCAGCTGTCCCGGGTCAGGGGCTTTGCTGCCCACCTACTACCCTTCACAATGGAGGCTGGCCGCTGGGGCGAGACGCAGCCAGTGGCTCTGTCCACCTCTGCCCCCAGCGCTGAATGAATTGATCTTGCCCACAGTGGCTGGGATGGGGTTTGCTCTGCAGCAGCCTGGACTGGAGCAGACAGGACCGCAGGCTGGGCCAGGCCCAGTCAGGGCAGTATGGGGTGCTCAGAGGAGGTGGCTGTGGGCTGGCTGCCCAACCTGCCCCGGTGCTTGCATATCCAGCCTCTCCCATCCCAGGCTGCTCAGTCCCATCCAACCTGGATCAGCTACCATCGAAGGCTGTGAGCAGCCCTCCAGCGACTGTCTGGGCACAAGCCACTGTGGGCACTGGCCCGGCCCCAGCTGGGAGGCACTGTGGCCATGGAGCTCCTTCCCAGGCACTGGCTCTGGCATGGGGGATGCCTGCCCCCCAGGTGCTTGCACTGGCGCTTTTCCTCTGCACTGAACTTGCTCCACAACGAGGGAGAAGGCGGCACTCCTGGGAGGCACTTCGCTGCCTACTCTGATCCAGGGCAGGAGGTTGTAGCACCGCGTTGCCCCTTCCTGTATCACTGCTCAGCCATGTGCCTGCTGGCCGCGGGGCCCTGACTATGCAAGCATCGCTCTCTGGGCCCGCCAGGCTCTTTGCAACCGGCGTCTGTCTCAAGGCATCTGCCCTCGCCCAGCCAGCAGGAGCAGTTGTGTATGAAGCCAGCAAAGCTGAAATGCAGCAAGAAGTCGCTCCTGCTGCCCGCCTGCCCGCCAGCCCTGCTGCCCTCCGGCCTCCTCGGCATTGCATTGATGAGTTGCACGCACCTGGCTCAGTTTCCCCCCCTGGGTTTTAAAGCTCAAGCCGCAGCTGCACTGAGGGACATCTCAGAGTGGTGGAGGAGCATGCGGGCTGGGAGCGTGTGCACGGGGACTGGGTGACGAGGGGCGTTGGCAATGTTTCAGGCCAAAAAAAATTCTCTGGGGTTGAAAAATGCCTCTGGGTAGCACTGGGGCCAAAGCGGGCTTCCAGAGTGAGTGGGGATCACCCTGCCAATCTCACCCCGCAACCTGCCCATCCTTAGAGGGGCCCTGTCAGGACAAAGCTCATTTTCAGTCCACTTGTTGTTTGCCCTCTGTATTGAATTAAAGGAAAAATTTGATTCCACTTTGACTCCACGCAAAGAGACCGGGTTTCATCAGAGTTCCCAGTCGGGTTCAGTTGTATACTATCTTCTTCTTGTCCTGCAGCTGGTTTTGCAATCAAAACCCTGTTGGGGGAATAGGGGAGCAGGGGGAGGGCATTTGATTTTAAAAATTTGTTGATTTTTAATAGGTTTTTTTTTTACTGCCGTTCTGCTGACTTTTGAACCTAGCGTTTTCCCTTCTTGATGTGTTGCGGTGCAGTGCATCCTGATGGGTCCTCTGGCAAAGGGAAGGGCCCGCCGGTCATGAGAGCATTTTACCATGCTCTGCTCCTTGGTAGCTGGGCAAAGGCAGGGACCTGGTCTGGTCCCCCTCATGCTGCAGAGCACCGGGCAAGGGCAGGTGCACCCCAGCCAGGAGGCCGGGACCCTTCACAGGGCAAGTGCAATCTGGGAACAGGGGTTTTCTGTTGTTCCACATTGGGGGCAGGCTGCCAGGCACGGCAGCTGCAATTTGCACCTAGGGTAGAGAAAAGCAGGCAGTGATGGATAGTGAGGCCCCTCCATTCATGGGAGCAGGACGCCAGGAGAAACCCTCTGCCCTGGCTTGCGTCTCCTGCTTTGAGTTTCCCACCAAGCAGATTTTATTCCCCTTGGGGTGGTGACACTATTGAGAACAAGGCCAAACCCCTAGGGACAGAGGTAGGGCTGGAAGCCAGGTCTAGCAGAGATCCAGGCCCCTGGCTATGGTCCCGTCTCCTGCTGTGGCCCCCATTGGAGAGCCGCTCCCCAGACCCCCATCTCGTGAGCACCCCTTGTTCCAGGGGCACCTGGAAGGACTTTGTGTCTGCAAACCCCCCGGCTGGGAGAGGAAGAGGGTATTGGCCCTGAGCCAACCTGCTCCACCGCTGGCACAGAGCAAACAGCTCTGAGGTTTCTGCTACCTTGATTTCTTTCTTCTCCGGGAGGCACGAGGTTCAGCCCCGGGTTTCACAGCTGGCCTGTTGAACGTTGTCGCTATGCAGGAATAGCTGGACTATTCCCCTGGGTTTATTACCTTTATTTTTTCTTTTTTAAGGCAAGGGGATAAAACGATCACTGGGTTTCTCGCCTAGCCCTGGGAAGTCGGCGCAGCAGCGAGGTGGGGGGCCCTCTTACAATACACCCCGATGCACTGAAACCTCCCAGCTGTAGGGAGACACTGTTGTGGAGAACCCACCCTCTCTTTTGCTGTGTGAAGGGGGGATTTTGGGGTGTGTGTGTGGGGGAGGGGGATTGTTGGGCTGGGAGACTGTTGTACAGAAATCACCTTCCTCTTTCCCACACCTTTGCTTACCCCACAGAGTGGATATTTGGACTGAAAATAAAGTAAAAGGAAAAAAGAGTTTGTCTGATGGCTTGTATACAACTGGTGTCTCATGGTTTGTGCGGTGGGAGGGTGCATTGAGCCCCTTTTATCCCCCCTCCCCAAATGAATAGTCTCTGATGTTATTCCTTGAGCCTCAGCAGTTGTCGTGAAATATTTAGGCACAGTCTGAGAGGCTGGAAAAGGTGGTATATTGGATCCTGATGTATCGCCTGATGTCACTCCTCCCATCTCCCCAGGCCTTCTGGCTCACGTACCAATAGGCTCGGTGCCTTGAAACAGCTTTTGAATGAAAAGTGGAGGCAGAAGGAAGCAAGGGGGTTGGGGGCGCTTTACAGGCTGCAGAAAGCGGGAGTGCCCTCCCTGTCCTCCCAGCTGGGATTACCCAGGCCCCAGCTCTGGGGACAGACACGTGGCACGATTCCCCTGGTTTAATTGGCACTTGTAAATGTGTGCGGAAGGTGGGTGCATGCAGTGTGCAGGCCTGCCCTGGGGGGGAATTCACGGGGGAAATGGGGGTAACGCTATACCCACCCGTGCATCCAGACCTGTCCCGGGGGAGCCACAGGCCACGGCCGCCGCGTGCTGTCCTGCCACCTAGTGGAGTGATGCTGTCACTGCAGCCCACAGCAGGCCTGGGAGTGGGGGTACATCCATCCACTCTAGGCTGGGGTGTTGCCCACATCAGTATCTCCTGGAGGGAGTGGGCCCAGCCTTGGCCTGGGAGCCTAGTGGTTGGAGCAGTCACCCAGGAAGTGGTAGCCTTAGAGTCTCAGGCTTTGCTCAGGACTTTGCAGCGTTTCTGAATCGGGTGTCTAAATCCCCTCTACATCCTGCTCTGGCATTGAGGAGCAGTAAAGGCTGGTGCCTCCACCCCATGCCAAAGGGGTAGCCCTGGGGTCTAGGCCCATCTCGGTCTGGGGGTTGCCTGCTGGCCTGCCAACCCCGAATGCTTGTGGTGCCAGGGGTGCCTGAGCAATTAGGAGCTTGGGTCACATCAGGCATCTCCCAGCACCGGCTTGGATGGTGCTGGGGCTGGGCCCAGGTCACCTATGCACGGATCAAGTCTGAGCACCCCAGGCTGAAGCAGAGGTGCCCAACAAGCTCAGGGCTTTGCAGCTCCTCTGAATCGGGTGTCTAAATCCCCTCTACGTCCTGCTCTGGCACTGAGGAGGGGTAAAGGTGGTGCCCCCACTCCATGCCAAAGAGAGTGGACCCAGAGTGCACCACACCGGAGCAGACTCCTCGGATGGGGAAGCGAGGCCGGGCCCTGCAATGGTTGTCGACAGAAAGGCAGGCCCATTGCATCAGGCCTGTGAATTCATCAGCCTGATTTCCCCGCCCTCCTCCAGGTGCACAGAGCATGAGTCCGTTTCCTCCCTGGCACGGAGGGATCTGCTGTCCCGTTATCTGCTGGCACCCGCCTCCATGGTTGGTTCCTGATTCACCTGGGAGCTGTCTCTGCACTGGGATCTCAGAGAAGCAAGGGCCAGAGCGGGTCACCGTGCTGGCTGGGAGCAACGTGGACTCGTCACCCAGGACCCAGCTGCATGCCTGGATGGGGCTAGCTTTGGGGCTGTGGCTGTCATTGTCGCGTTGTTCTCTGATATTTTTACTGGGGTGTGGAATAAGCCTGGGCGATGAATGCCTTGCCCACCTTCACATGATGTCCAGGAAATTGAAGATGCCTCCTACACGCCCCTACAACCACCACCTCTGTGCTGCTGCCAGGGCCCCAAAGCATCAAGAACCACCTGTGGGGATGACCCCCTACTCCCCTAAATCCAGCATATGAGAGTGGAGATTGGTCTGTTCTAGCTGCAGGCACACAGCCACCAGTTCAGGGGCTTAGCTGGGATATCTGTCCTCTTTCCTGTACACCAGCATTAAATGGTATATGCTGTTCTGTTACATCTGTTTGCTTCTGTTCATTTGGCATAGACCAGGCAGTTAAATCAGATGGACAGATGGGCCCTCCCAGCATAAGTTCCCTCTTTTAAAGTGGTTTAGAGGGATGGCTGTCCACAGCCTAACTTGGGTTTTCTTTCTGATTCTGCTCACAGTGGTTTTTGTCTATAGCAATGGGCTGTTACCAAGGGAGGGAGAAGGTCCCCCTGCATCCTGGTTCTGTGTCAGCTCCAGCTCCATCAAACCTGAACCCCCCATGGTCTGGGATGTCTCTGTCCTCACCACCCCATCACAGCATCCCCAATCAGCGAGAATCTGTGCAAGGATAAGTGCCCACGTTTCCCAAGTCCCAGGCAGGGGTGTGCTTCCTCCTGCTGGTGAGAAGCAGAGTCATTTGGGAGTTGCTGGCTATGGTACCTGTGTCCTTCTGCCTCCCCGTCTGCTTCTTACCTGTGCTGGAGACAAGCACTGTCCCATATCACGGCAGAAGGGATCGTAACACCAGGGCCTGGGTGGCAGTGCCATGGCACTCACAGAGCCGTGAAGCATCTCGCCAATAAAGTGCAAGGGGAGACACCGCCTTGAAAACAACCTTTACTCTTAAATATCTCTGGAGTTGCCAGCATGGCTGGCATGACTGCCATGTGCGGATGCCAGGGCCGTTGCGGCGTCCTCGAGATGGGGCACGGCCTCAGCTCTCTTTGTGGCTGTGCTGCAGAAGAGAGATCAGAGTGCTAGCACGGGGGGCTCTGGAGGCAAAGGACCCGAGCGCTTCTGCCCTCCCATGGCCCCGGCACCCAGCGCACATGGGCAAACCCGCTTTGCTCCGCATGGTCGGGTACCAACCCCTGCGCTCGCTCTCTGGCCCCTTTGCCCTGGCCCTGCTAGGCAAGCAGGACTTTAAAGCAGGTGGAGAACGTGTTTGGTTTTGGGCTGGAGCATAAGTGAAAGCCAGTGCCCTCCTGCGATGGGTTTCCTACCCGCCCTGCTATGTCTAGCCCAGCCCTGCCCCTATGCTCACTCCAGCTTCCAGCCTGCACATAACCCCACAGCAGCTGTTTGGGCAGCGATGCCCCAAGAACAGGCCATTGCCCGGGCTTAGGCAGGCCCCAATCTTGCAAGCACGGAAGCGCTTGTGTTTCCATGGGTTGTGGCATTAAACCCCACAGCACAGCGTCTGCAATTGGGCTGGCGGGGTTGCAGTACCCCACAGCCCTTCTGCAATGTGGAGGCTGCCGTGGTCTCCCTCCTTTCCCCGGGGCAGGGTCGGGTGCGATGTCTTGCATAGTGTCAGGGCTGACAGTAGTTTTGCAAAAAGGCTGGATGGCGGGTTTGTCTGGGATGCGCTGGGCAGGGCTGATCCTACGTCAGGCAGGGGTTGGACTAGGTGTGACCTCTGGAGCTCCCTCCCAGCCCCATGGCTCTCATTCTGTGATTTGCAGCGGTGGTTTGAGAGGCAGAGCGGCAGGCTAGAAGTGAAGGGGCTCCACGCCGCTCTCATGTAAATGCCGCTGAGATCTGACTTCAAATGACACCCAGCATGAACCGGTCAGATAACGATGCCATCCACCGCTCGGCCTGAATGTTCTGTGCGCCCCTGGCACTGAAGTGGGCAGCCCCTCTGCTGTGTGAGGGGGCCGGGTGTTGCCCATTTTCCTTATTCCCCAACATCTGGAGCACCCATGTTGCTTAGAGCTGCCCGCCTACTCCAAGGGCACTGTCCCATATACAACTCCCTGACCAAGACTGTCCTAGAGGGCATAGCCACCTACGGCTGGTGAGTCTGAATTTATTGCACAATTCACCCGTTCATTATGTGATCCTTACTTTGCATGTGTGGCCGGTCTACATTTATTGCGCGATTCACCTGTTCGTTGCGTGATCCTTACTTTGCATGTGTGGCCAGGCTACATTTATTGTGCAAGTCACTGGTCAATTGTGTAATAAATGTAATATCTAGCAGAGACGGGAACCTAAGAGGGTGGATATCATACCAAGAGGCCCCATCCTTCTAGGATCCCACCCCGTGGACACCCAGGCCATGCCCACCCCGTGGCCCCTCCCCACCCCGCTCACCGCCTTTTCCCGGATGAAGGCCCGGCGGACGTTGTCCCACAGGTCACGCAGCTGGCTGCGGATGTGGCGCCAGAAGCGCTGCGACTCACGGTACTGGGCCTCCCGGATGTCACGCACGGCGCACAGGTAGGGCCTGGGCGCGTCACACGTCAGCTCCTTGCCGGCGCACTGGAGGCTCTGGCGGCTGCAGGGGCACTGCCGGTACTCGCAGGGCACGCGCTGGAAGCGCAGCGCACTGAGGTCGTCAGGGGCCAGCTCCACGTTGGGCACCGTGTAGTTCACGTCCCGCACCCGTGCCATGCTGCCGGCCTCGCAGTTGCAGAACCACTGCCCCCACGGCTGCCACTGGTACCCGGGGTCGCCCACCGACAGGGTGGCCTCTGCGCCCGAGGTGACGGCCGTGTCCAAGCCTGGGGCCACTGCTCGCTTGCTCACGGCCACCGTGACGTCCGCCTCCGTCAGGTCTGCAGCCACTGCTCGCTTGCTCACGGCCACCGTGGCGTGCGCCTCCCTCTGGCCCGTGGCCACTGCCCTCTTGCTCATGGCTACTGTGGCCAG
>NW_005842584.1:391469-394119 GCF_000455745.1 Alligator sinensis
AGCGCCGGCTGCGGGGTGGGCGCGCCGGGTGCATTTTGCAGCGAGGAGGGCGCATTTTGCACGGCTGGGGGTGCATTTTGCACGGGCGGGGGTGCATTTTGCACGCATGGGGGTGCATTTTGCACGGGCGGGGATACATTTTGCACGCATGGGAGTGCATTTTGCACGCATGGGGGGTGCATTTTGCAGAGGGGGCTTCATTTTGCCGAGAGGAAGGTACACTTTGCACGCATGGCACATTTTGCACGGGCGGTGGTGCATTTTGCAGAGAGCAGGGGGCTTTTTGTACACAGCGGGGTGTCCTGTGCAGGACTGGGGTGATTTTTGCACGCGCGAGGGTGCATTGTGCAGAAAGGGGGGCGCATTTTGCAGATTGGGGCGCATTTTGCAGAGAAGGAGGTACATTTTGCAGACAACGAGGTACATTTTACAGAGAGGTGGGGTACACTTTGCAGAAAGGTGGGGTACAGTTTTCCCATGGGGGTGAGATGATTGCACCTGCGGGGCCTGGGGCCGGGGGCGCTGCAGCCCATGTGCCCGCAGCCTGGCGTGGGTGTGTAGTGCCCAGCACAGCAGGCAGAGAGGGTCACAGCCCAGAGGTGCCTTGTGGCCTGGGGGCTGGACATCAGGCGGGTGCCTCGTGGTGGGGGGCTTCTTTTCTCCTTGCAGAGAGTCTCTGCGGACCTCTGCCAGCACCTGCCTTCCCCGTGGAAACGTGGCCCAGTGCAAAGCGCCTTGCACTGGGCACTGGCCCTGGCAGGGACCCGAGAGCCGCACTTGGCACGGCCCAGGCAGGTGCCCAACACGGCTGCACCATTTCTCCTTGGCATCAGTACAGCCCTGCTCCAACACGGGCCTGAAGTGTGGGGATGGGGCAAGGACCCCTGCCCCGGTTCCATCGTGGCCACTTCAGTGGCTCCAAGTGAACCCCATCACCGCCCGGCCCTCTCCACCTCTGATGCGAGGTGTGCACACCCCTGGCGTACAGAGCTGGGCCTGTCCAGACTGGCACTGACTCAAGCCCTGGCTACGGGCACATCCAGAGCAAGGGGGACGTTCCCAAGGGCGCAAAGTGCCTCAGATCAGGTGCTAACAGGGTTCGGGCACCTAAATGCACATGTAGGCCCCATTGGAGGGGTTCAAATCCCCCTCCAGGTGGTTGCAACGACCCACAAGCCCCGAATCCTAGCCTCTTCGGGCTCCCTCTCACCTGGGAAGCTAGCACTTTCCAAGTGTCAGGAGAGCCCGGGTTCCACCGGGGTCGGGGTCAGGGCCACCGGCTGCCCAGCACGAAGGGCCAGAGACTGGGCCAGCGGGGATGTGCCTGGGGGGAAGACTTGAGGCTTTCCTTCCCTGCCTTGCACTTGTGCCAATAAACATGTGGGTGAAATGCCGTCTTGAGCTGGCCTGGCCCTGCCTGATGTGAAAGCTGCAGTCAGACCCTTTTGCTGGTATTTCCAGCCTCCTCTGGTTTCTCCCTGCATCTGGAGCTACTTGGAAAACCTCCCCGGACTCTCAAAAGCTGGCCCAAGGCATGGCCCCTGCCTCCTCTCCCTGCCCCATGTCCAGGTGGGAGCTGTGTTTTCCTGGCTGCGGGGACTGGGGTATCAGCCGGCTCGTGGGGGGATCCTGCAGCTGGATCCAGCTCCATGGCCACCTGCATTGAGGCAGCAGCATGGGACACATCGCCTGCATATGCAAATTCTTCCCTTTCTGTGGATCGGACCTTAAAAAAAAGAATAATCGGGCGTTTAAGCTGGAGCGATGGGCAAAGTGCTGGCTGTAAGCACCTGTCCGCACAGGCCCACGCAGGGTTTGGTCCTTTGGAGAGAGACGCAGGGGGCATAGAGCAGAGCCCTGGTGCTGCTTTCTGCCCGGCAGCCGCCTCCTGAGGTCACCGCGCCGCGTCCGAGGCTCTGTCCCAGCTCGGATCCATCCTGGGGAGAGAAGAGGAGACAACGGGTCCTTCTGGGTGCTGTGGAGATGGGGGGCTGCTAGACCCCTGTTTTGGCCCCTCTCCTCCACCTTGCCCTGGGCCAGGGGAAATGAGAGCAGCTCCTGGGCTGCTCTAATGCAGGGGAGGGGGTTTCAGAGCGGCCCAGAAAGCCAAGGGGAGGGGGCAAGCCCTGGGCCAGGTCCCAGACTGGTTCTCACACTGGTCCAGAGGGAGAAGGGCTCAGATGGGGACCTGTCCAGAGCCTGGTTTGCCAACTCAGCCTGTGTCTGCCTTGAGCACCAGAGCAAGTTGCATTTTCTCCTGATTTGGGCCCACCGTGACTGCGTCTGCCATGACCCCCCGAGCCCATGGAGCCCCCAGGCTGCCCCCAGAGAGCAGAGCACGGGGATGCAGGACTCCCTGGCTCCTTTCTTTTTGGTGTTGCTACTGACTCAGTGTATGGCCTTGGTCACATCACATCGCATCCCTGCACGGCAGGGGACACCCAGATGTCCTTCAGCACGGCAGGCTCAGTCTGTTGCTCCCAGGGCAGGGCCCCCCCAGTCTATTAACCCCCTGTATCCCAGTGCGAGGACCCCCTGCCCACCCTGATGCTCGCGCCGAGGGGGGCACTCACTGCCGGATGCACTCGGGGATGTGTGCGTGCTGCAGGGGGATTTGCCGCGCCAGGTTCCCCAAGCTGTCCACAAACCG
>NW_005842584.1:394150-396758 GCF_000455745.1 Alligator sinensis
TTGGAGCTGGAAGAGACAGCGGGGCAGGGGGGCATGTGAGCCAGGCCGAGGCTCACTGCTGCCAGGGCTGAGCTGCGCCTACAGGCCGAGGGCTGAGTCCTGGCAACTCGTTGCATGCATGGAGTGTCGATGGCAGCATGGGGACTGTGGCCAAGGTCACTCCATTTTGGAGTGAATGAGCGGTGCTGCCCTGGGACACCCATGGCCACACACACGTCTGCACTTGCCCCCCTCGACCCGCATGATGGGCACAGCAGGGTGCCCATGACCTGCTCTGGGCAGTTTGCCTTCCGAGTCCCAGGCTGGGACCTGGGGCACGGAGCCACTCCCAGGGCCCATCCGACATTGGCCTCTGCTGGACAGAGTTGCGCGGGTGCCACTGGCTGGGCTCGGAGCCCGCATTTCCACCCTGTGCCAGGGTCTCCTACACACTCAGACTCCAGCCCACGTTCCAGGGATCTCTCCCCTGCCCCCACTGTGCCACGGGTCACTTAGGGATCTCTTTCACACTCACACTCCCCCTCTCATACACATGCACATACACACACCTTCTTACATGTGCACACACACACATACCCCCTCTGATGTGTGCACACACACATACACAAACATGCCCCTCATGTGCGCACACACACACACACACACATACATATATGCACCCTCTCACATTTGCACACCCCCCACCCTCTTGCAGGTGCACACACACATACTCTTTCATGTGTGCACACATACATACATATGCACACCCTCTCACATTTGCACATGCCATCTTACATGCGCATACATACACATACACCCCCCACCCTTTCACATGTGTATACACACACACACTCACATTTGCACATACATTCACCCTCTCATGTGTGCGCGCACACATATACACACACCCTTTCATGTGCACGCACACATATATAATTGTACGCATGCATACAAACAGACTCACATGTGCACACCTCCCTCTCATGCGAGTATACACACATACCTACACCCTTTCACATGTGCGCACACAGCCCCCTCATGTGTGCACATGCACACACATGTGCACACGCATGCATGCACACACACACACACACATACACAACCCTTTCACACGGGCACACACACACACGCAAACACGTCCCTCGAAGCACAGGGGTCTCTCACAGCCTCCTGCCCCCTCTGCCCGTCTCCCCTGCATGCCGGCCAGCCCTACCTGAGGAAGGGGCGGACAAGGGTCACCAGCGCCCGGATGTACCACGTGGGGTGGACGATGACCAGGGCCTTCATGTTCTTCCGCAGCCTGTGGGGACGGGGGTGCAGGCACGTGTCAGCCTGTGGGACCCACTGCTGTGGGGCCTGGGATTGCTGCCACCAGGGGCACCCAGGCTGCAGCCCCCTCCCACTGTCCAGCAACAGCCCCACCGTCTGCCCCAGGCCAAACCCTATGGGGACAGGAGCTGGGGCTGGTCCCCTCCCTGCGTGCTCTCCCCAGGGTGGGCAAAACCCCCGCAGGAGTCCTGGCTCCCAGTGTCCCCAGAAGGGAGGCTGTGGCTCCCAGCTGTGCCCAGCTGGGTCTGAGCTATGTTGGGAGGTGCGAGGGGGGGAGGGATTGGACTAGGCCCAGCCTGCCACGGGTGCCCTGAGCACAGGGAGCTCTGGGGGGGGGTAGGCTCCAGCCTGGACCCTGGGGGGGGGTCCCTCCTGGGGCCAGGGGAGACGGGTCCCCACATCACTCACCGCTGGTCGATGGTCTGGTAGCACTGGCGCAGCCAGCTGAGCGCTGGCACCTGACTGCGGGCTGTGGCACCGCTGAGACACACCAGGGTGTAGTTTTCAGCCACCATCAGCTCCAGTGTCCCGATGATGTACCTAACAGGTGGGGAAACCGAGGCACGGTGCCAGTCAGGGAGAGGAGCCAGGGTAGGCCCAGCCCCCCAGGCCCTGCCCCACTCCTTCACATCCCTCCTGCGATGGGGGGAAGAACCTAGGTGTCCTGATGCCTTGGTGCCTGCGCTAACCACTGCTCCTCTCTGTCGTGGCCATTGACAGCACAGAGGCTGCAGTGGGGACCCCAGGCATTGCCCCGCTGCCCCCTGCTAAGAGAATGGAGGTCCTTGTTGCCCCCCAGCCCCTGCTGCCCCCTGTGGGACACAGAGGAGCTTTGCCGGGATCTTATGAGATGTGGGGTCCAAGTCCTGCACCCCCACGCTGGCTCTGGCTCTGGCTCTGGCAGGCGCTGCGCTCACCGGAACAGATGCTCCATCACGTAGGGGTAGCGGGGGACGCTGCTGTCTGGCAGGTAGCAGGAGGCGAAGAGGATGATGGCGCTGAGCCCGTCCCCGTGGTACCCTGCCATGGCACAGTATAGGGTGGAACCGGGGCGGGGGCGGCCCGCCCGCCCACCCACACCTGCCCCTGCCCCACAGGAGGTCCCAGGAGTCCTGGCTCCCAGCCCCCCCCAGTCTAACCAGGAGAGCGGACTGCCTTTCTGGAGCCGGGCATGCAGCCCAGGAGTCCTCCGGCCACCTGAGCCCCGCAGCCCCTCTCCTGCCCCATCCCACCAGGAACAGAGCCCAGGAGTCCTGGCTCCCTGCCCCCTCCGCACTGCCCAGGGCCCCCAGGCCCACCA
>NW_005842584.1:397255-406680 GCF_000455745.1 Alligator sinensis
CAGCCCCCGAGCCACATGTGGACCCCAGGCGTCCGGGGGCCGGTACCTCCGTGGGAGATGACGCGGGTGTAGGGCTCCACCACACTCATGTCCACCCTCTGCTCCTGCTCGCCGGACAGGAAGAGCCGCCAGCGGCGCCCCTCAGGGTCGTCCACGTCCACCACACGCCCCTCCGACAGGCTGCTGGCCAGGCGTCGCACCCGCGGCAGGTCGTCTGGGGAAGCACGGCGCGCCGGGGGCCGGTACCTCCGTGGGAGATGACGCGGGTGTAGGGCTCCACCACACTCATGTCCACCCTCTGCTCCTGCTCGCCGGACAGGAAGAGCCGCCAGCGGCGCCCCTCAGGGTCGTCCACGTCCACCACACGCCCCTCCGACAGGCTGCTGGCCAGGCGTCGCACCCGCGGCAGGTCGTCTGGGGAAGCACGGCGCGCCGGCACCTCGTCTCAGCATCCCCTGCCCCCGCCCCGGCCTCCACCCACCCCAGGCCTCTGACCCAGGGGTAGGGACAGAACCCAGGTGTCCTAGACCCCCCTCCTCCCCTGGCTCTTTTAAACACAAGATCCCCCTCCTGGAGCAGGGAGGAGGACCCAGGAGTCCTGCCCCACCAGCTTCTCTCCACTACCCAGCCTCCAAGCACCAGCCCCAGACTCTGTTGCCCCCAGTAAATGTCCCCTTGCTCCCAGCCCCCAAACCCGGGCGTCCAGTCCAGCCCCCTGGCCCACCTTCCCACTCGAAGCCATCGAGGAGCTCGCTCTCGGACGGCGTGTCCAGCGCGTCCACGTCCACATCAAGGCTGCCGTCGGGCGTGGGCCCGGGAGACACGGCCACACGTGGCTCCCGCACAGCTCCAGGGTGCTGGGGGTTGCTGGGGGGCACAAGGGGGCTGGTGGGTGCCCGGTCCAGGCCCCTGACCCCCTGCTTCTCTCACGTCCAAACCTCCTGCACTGGGGGAGCCGAGACCTGCAGGCCCTCTGCCTCCTCACCTGCCCCCAGGACCACTCAGCTGCCTTCCCACTGCCCTCTTGCTCCACACCCCCTGCCAGCCCGGCCCCACCTGGGCACTGCTCAGTGCTGGTCACCTCCAGCTCTTCCTCTGAGCCGTCCTCTGGGAGCGGTCTGCAACAGAGTTGGGGGAGGGATGGGTCAGGGGCTGCACCCCCCCCCGGCCAGGCTGGTAGTGGGGGCAGCTCAGCCAGGAGGAGGGGGATGGACACCCAGTTTTTATCCCTGGACCTGGGTGCGGGGGAGCAGGGTTGAGTGGCCAGGCCTGGGGAGCTGGGACTCCTGGGCTCTCTTGCGGGGTCACTGGAGAGCCCAGGGGTAGGGAGGGAGGCCAGGCTCTGTGGGGGCCTCCTTTGGCACCATGTGGCTACTCCCCGCCTCGCTCTGTGCCTCAGTTTCCCTTCTTCCCCACCCCGTGCTGCTCCCACGGCTCCTCACTGGGGAAACTCCTCGTCCTGCCACTCCTCCTTCAGCTCCATGTCGGGGATGGAGGCGTCCCCCTGCGCCCGCTCGCTCGGGCCCGGCTGCTCCAGGGTCTTCTGGTATCTGTGGGGCCAGCAGAGGAGCCCATGGGCCTCAGGCGGCAGCAGCAGAGCTGGCTGTGCCCCCCATTGCCCGGGGGCCACCTGCTTGGATGGCCCCAGGACTCTTGTACTCCAGCTCCTGGAGTCCTGTGATGAAGGGAGACCCAGCCCAGCCCAGCCCAGCCCCTCCCTGTGCTGGGGCCAGTGCCCCCAGCCCCAGCCCAGGGCCCTGCCAGCCCCACTTCTCTAGCATGGGACTCCCTCCTGGCCTGGGAACTGGACTGACTTAGGACCTGGCTGTGCCCACGATGGGGCCAGGCCCAGGACAGCCTCTTGTGATGTGCATGCCGGCTGGGCTGTGTGTGGGGAACAGAAGCAAACCCTCGTGGGCCATGCGAGCCTCTGATGCTCGCTTTCCTTGAGCCCAGTGATGCCAGGCAGCACGTGGCAGGTGCAGCAGGGGCAGGACAGCAGGACACTGGCGTTCTTCAGCCTGCCAGGCCCCCTCTGCCAGCGCCTGCCTCGTGGGGCTGGGATGGGAGCTCCGGGGGAAAGGGGATGCCTGGTCCCTGCCTAGTGCCTGGCCCAGCACTGCAGCACTCAGAGAGCTCGCTGCATTGCACATTGCCTTGGCCCCACGCACCCCTGGGACACAGGGTAGGTGGCTGACGCATACACCCTATCCTAGGGGCTGCCCTCTCCCTTGCTGGCCTTACAGCGTCTTCCACACCCCACTTCCACACCAGGGCATCAACAGCTGAGCCCTGCTTGCCTGCGGTTCCTTCCCCACCAAGATCCAGCTGCCCCCTGCCCCTCCATCGACCTGGAGCAGGGAGCTGGGATGCTGCGAGGGCACTGGGCCCATCTAGATCTGGTACCCAGCCACCTTTGATGTGATAGTGACTGAAGAGGATGCAAACACCCTCTCTGCTTTGACAACACATTCCTTTGGGGTGAGCAGCGCCTGCCCCGCACACGCCCAGCCCCTCCCTGGCGCTGGGGCTCCTGCAGGCTGGGGCATGACTCACGGGGAGGTGCCCGCAGACAGGCAGGGCAGCGGGTAGGCTCTGACGTGGCTTGGGGGGGGGAAGAACAGGTGATTGCAGGCAGCCTTGAGTGAGTCAGATGAGGTGGTGGGTGCAGGGGACCTCTGGGTGCTGCTGTTTGCACTGCTCAGGTCTCTGCAGTGCTTCTCCTGCTCCTAGATTGGCTTGGCTGGGTCAGGCCTGGTTCTTCCTCTCCAAGCAGCTTCTGTTACCTGTTCGGTGGGCTCCCAAGAAGGGCAATAGCCTGTGAGCCAGGACACCCCTTCTGCCTTTATCCCTGGGTTATAGGTGGGGCTTGGTGGGGCTAAGTGACTTGCCCCAGGCCACCTAGCTGCTCAGTGCCAGAGACAGACATGGTCTCCAGGGTGCCAGGAGCTGCACAGGGGGGCTGTGGCCTTCCCTGGGCCAGGGGGTCTTGGCTTCCTGGCCCCCCACCAGCTCTCATACAATCCCCAGTGCTGTTGCCCAACTAGACCAGTTTATTAAGTCCTCCCTGAGCGGCCCAGTGCCAAGGCAACCATAACATTACATCACCCGTTTTTCTTTCAGCCCAAAGAGGTGGGACCTGAGGCCCTATCACTTCCTGTCTCATTCCTCCACCCTCAGATTAACGGGGCGGCACCGCTGAGGCCAATGCACCCCTATGCACCTTGGAGGAAACCCCTGAGGCTGATGCCCCCGATGCACCTGGAGGAAACCCCTGAGCCTGATGCACCCTGATGCACCCAGAGGAAACCCCTGAGGCGAATGCCCCCTGATGCACCCAGAGGAAACCCCTGAGCCTGATGCACCCCAGTGCACCTGGAGGAAACCCCTGAGGCTGATGCACCCCGATGCACACAGAGCCTTGGAGGCTGGCGTGCATCCCTCCATCATTACTGTGTGTGCTACCCCCAACATGGCAAACCCAGGCTGGGCACTGGGCTGACACAGGCAGGTTTGGGTTCCTGGAGCTGTGTTCTCAACGCCAGCCCGGCTGTGCCAGTCCCAGCCCTAACTGCTCCCTGACCACCTGAAAACACTTCTGCCCCTGGCCAGCACCCTCCTGAGACCTGGCCTGGGGCCCTAAAGTAATCAGCCTTCTCACAGATAGCAGGGGGTGACTACCAGTAAAACAGCCAGTCCTGAGCCAGAGCTTCTCTCAAAGCCTCGGCTCCTGGAGTCACGTGAGGATGGGGAAAGCCTCAACTTGCACTTCCAGAAAAAGACAAGTCCTGGTTTCTGTGGCTGCAGTGAAAAGCCTGAGAAGGAAAAGCTCTAACCCAGGTGTTTAAAATCCTGGTAGGGGAGGAAGGGAGGCTTGCAAACATTGCTCTGCTCCCGAGTCAGTCTCAGGATGGTTGAGGATGACTCCTGGCTTCTACCTGAGACTCCAGGTGAGAGCAGCACTGCTATAAAAGACACCTTCAACAGCTGGACTGGCAGAAATGATTGAGGCCCGACACTGTCTGAACACATAGGAGCAAACCTCGACCCCACAGGGAAAGTGGGAATTTTTGCCCCTGTCTTCCACAGTGTCTGTATTTCACCCCACCGAGCGCCTTCCAGGCTGGCTCCGCCAAAGTGGGGGCATCCCCTATTGCTTTGGAAAGCATCAGGTCCTGAGCTGTCAACAGGCAGAGGGGTTTGGGGGTGGGGTGTGTGTGTGGGGGGGGGGGGGTTACAAGCCTCCCTGGGGTGTGAGGGGCTAGAAGTAAAGGTCCGGTGGGGTTTGTGCAGCTCCAAGCACGAGCAAGCCCCAGGTTACTTGTGGGGTGAGAGCAGAGCAGGGGAGCGGTTGCCCCCAGCGCCGTGGCACTCCCAGGGCACCTCCGTGGAAGCAAGTGCCCGTGGGTCGGGACACTCCCAGTCAGAGCCATAAACAAGCAGGGGCTGAGCCAGGAGCCCTGGCAAGCAGGGGCGCAGGATCGGGGCCCGGCAGCCCTGATCCTAGGGGGCGGTGCTACCTGTCAGAAGCCACCGAAGCTGGAGGCACAAAGTGGGCACTCACCTGGGCTGCTGGGCATCCTCGGTGGGCTCCACGAAGGAGCCCATGGTCCTGTCTGTGTCCCTGCAGGCGCAGGGGGGCCCCTCCATGGACTCTCTGCCCTGCCTGCCCTCCCCAGGACGCAGGGCCCAGGAAGGCCGGGAGCCCCAGCCCAGACAGGTTTTTCTGCATGCACACCTGGGCAGCAGGGCTGGGTCCTAGTGCCTGCACGGCGCACCTGGCAGGGGAGGGGGCAGCCGGTGCTGCCCTGCCCACCTTGGGCCTGGCTGCTGGGCTGGAGGCGGGGGGCTGCAAGCCCCTCCCTGGGCTTGGCTTGTGCCGCAGCCACAGCCTGGTCTGTCCCTGCAGGTTGGGAGCAGTTGGGCCCCGGGCCGAGGCAGCCGGGCTGGGGGTGTTCCCTACTCTGCTTCAGTGATGCCTGTGCTCTGCTATGGGGATTGTCCAGGCTTTGGGCTGTGCTAGTTGCCCCTCCCCACCTTTCTGCTCCATGTGTCAGGGGGCTTTAAAGCCTCCCCCAGAGGTGCTGGGTGTTGGCTACAGCCCAGGCTGGGGATGGGGACTGGGGTCTGCTGGTGCTCCTGCTGGGACCAATGCTGGAGAGTCCTGGCTGGAGGGTCTTGCCCCCCTGATCAGGGTCAGACCGATGCTGCGTTGGGGTCAGGAAGGAATTTTTCTCCCTGGTCAGATTGATATGGACTGGGGGAGAGGGGGGGGTTGTCTTCCTCTGCAGTGGGGGCACGGCCTCTGCCTGGGGTCTCTTGAGCATCTATTAACAACTTCTCACAGCAGCAGGACGCTGACTGCCGCAGTCCCCCTGCTTTCCCTGTGGCAGGTTCAGGTGTGATGTCTGTGCTATGTAAGGGGTGACTAGTTTGGCCAGGAGTTTGGTAAAACTACAGTCAGCCCTGAGATGGATGTGTCTGGGCAGGTTTGCACAGGGGTGATCCTGCCTCAGGTGGGGGTTGGACTGGATGTGACCTCTGGAGCTGCCTTCCAGCCCCGCTGCTCTATGATCTATGATATACAAACTTGCCAGGTGGCTTTTCAGCAGCGTTCTGCACAGCTTGTGCCTCAGTTTCCCCGCCCCAAGCACAGGACAAGGCCAGTGTCCAGGCCTGGCAAGACTGCTGGTGGCCGAAGATCATCCAGTATAGAGGAGCCAGGTCACTGGAGGCCAAGGTGACTGTGGGAGACTGTGCTGGGACAGAGCGCGTTGGCAGGTCCAGTTTGCAAAGCCAAACTCAGCCAGGAAGCTCCAGGACTTTCCAAGCTCCGGGTCTGGTCTAAAGTCTCCTATGTTCATCTCCGGGCCTGGAGCAAGAGGCAGCGACATGTTGCGCAGGTGTGAAATGGCTGGACCCAAGCCCAGGGCTCCTCTGCACCAAGGAGCTGTTGCTGTCACAGCCATGTCGCTACAGGGTGTGGGCTGAGCTCTAGATACAGGCAGCAGACGGGGTCTTTCGGCCTGGGGGGGTTGTACCACTTTCCTGGCTCAGCTCATGACAGCTCTCTCCTGCCAGTCAGCCCCGCTGTGTCCGAAGCAGGTCCCGTCTCCATCACCAATGCCGGCTATGAAAGCTGTAAAAGCTTGGATAGTGCCTCTTGCACAAAAACGCAAGCCAGTGGCTAAGGCAAGACTGGGTTGTGGTAACAAGTCTGCCACAAAAAAAATCAAACTCCACTAATGGTTTGCGACCCATTAGGCATAAGGGAGAGTAGAGATTGAGGTACCCAATTCCAGACCCATGCCATAACCATGATAACAGCCTCAACCCTAAAAAATAAAAGTGAGGGTTAAAATTATTGGCAGAGCCCTGACACACTCATCACATGCGTGTCTCTAAGTTAAAACAGCCAGAGAAAAAGGCTGAGCCAGTGTACCTAAAAAAGACAAGGAACCTACATATACATTTTAATTGAACTAGCAACTAAAGAAGACAAAAGACTAACCAAGCAAAACCTGGAAAAGGTGCATTGAATCCAGGAAAAATGATATTCTCACATTTCTCAAAACTAGTATCCAATGCCAGCAGGCTCAAGGGCCAGGTTCAAATCCAGGGATTTAACACCCACTTTCTAAGTCAGGCTCGAGTCGCCACCCAGAAACTTGCGAAAACAGATGCTCACTGGGTGTTGCAATGTGAACGAGTTTCCCTTCTTGCAAGCTGCATTCAGCTGAACAGGGTGTATTACAGGGGAAAAGGGGACAAATGCATGACCTTAAAGAAAACTGTAGCTATTGAACATTAGCTGAAACCCAAGACAGTTCACAGCCACCCAGGGGAGCTACCGCCCCAGCCCAGTCACTTGGAAAGGGACACTCACCCAGGGCTGCCTCAGGGGACTCTACCACCTATTCTAGCTAAGAGTGGCAGGTGCTGGGTATGGAGGTGACCTCGGAGGACCCTGCTGCTTCTTGCTGCCAGGGGTTGCAGCTCTGCTCCAGGGGCTCTACCACCTATGCCCATGAAAGTACCAAGCGCTGGGTAGAGAGGCCAGCACTGGAATTGCCACCACTGTTTCGAGGTGTTGCCCCACTCCTCTGCTGGACCCCTTCAGCTTGCCTAGGCAACTCCCTAAGTCTTGATAGACTGGGATCCAATGGGCTTATGCTTTTGGCAGCTGTGCTTCTGCACACAGCACAAAGCTCAGTAGCTCCAGATCACTGAGGCCAATTCCCTCTTTTGCACAATGGTATTTGCATTTGTGTCTGTAGGCCCATTTCTTCCCAGCAGGATGTGGTGGCTGTTATGTTCTGCATCAACTGAGGATTTTGAACATGGGGGTGTGGATGGTGTGTGGTGCATCGACACAACATATTTTTCTGCAGCTAAAGAGAAACTAGTGGCTTTACTAACAGGTCAGGGACCCAGCACTATATTATTCAGTTTAAGATCAAAGCAAAATGAAGTGCAGCTTTATTGGAATTAGCACTGATTTGCTAGATTATACCTAAAATTTTGAAACCCACAATGAACTAGGCAAAAATACTCAAAACGTTACCGCTTTATTCTAGGTAAGTGTACATCTTGTATACAGGGTTGTAGTACAAAAATCTCGCCTTCTTGAGCATCCTGACAGCACATCCAGCACTTTACTGTTACTCATTTCCACACCTAAGGTAATGTACATCTGAATTAATATTGCCAAACCTGAGTTAAGGATATTACCAGGAATGGTTAATGGACAGCAGGTTGCAGAAGGAGGGATAGTTTGAATAGTGGAACATCGGGACCGTTAAAAAGGAGAGAGGGTCGTTAACCCCTGTGGAGTGGAGAGATTAACAGGAATCAGGAAGATGACAAGGAGCCTGAAGTAAAGCAAGGGAATGAGAGCAGAGGCTGTCTCAGTGCTAATGAATCCCTGGGGGTGAGAGCAGCCTTGATTGTGTCTCTCAACATAAGAGCTGCCATTGACTGGATCAGACCCTAAGTCCATCTTGCCCAGTTTCCTCTATCCCAGGAGCTCTGTAAACACTCATCACACCATCTACATGGTGGGCCCTGCCTGAGCTCTGCAGGGAGGAGCTGAGTGAGTCGGCTGAGAAGGTAGGCTGGCACAAGTCTGCCCTTGCCCACAGCCATGCTACACCCTTGGGCAAATGCCTACCTGGCTGGAACCTTGTGCTCTCCACGTGGGATTGCCTGTGGGAAGCATGCAGGGAGAGCGGGGGACACTGGTGATGTCTTTGCAAACAGGGCACTGAAACCAATGAGGAAGCGGGGAGGCAGCCAGGACAGAAAGGTGCTCGTTTCACAGGGGTGGGTGCTGAAAATGGAACAGCGCCTGTGATAACCAGCTGCTGAGCCCAATTGGGGTAGGGACATTCACCTAGGACGATCTGAGTCTTAGTGGTGAAATCACTGGAGAAAAACATGTTTATTGAATTGCAATACATTGCCTTGAAATGTCAGGGCACAGGTTTTAAATGCTTTGCTCTCCCTGTCGCACCCCTCCTTTCTGCGCTGATTTGATCTTGCTGACACATCCTTTTCCAAATCTTTTCCCCTTCATCCAAGCCTTAGTGCTGCAGTTGTACTGCAAACCCCTCTATCTATTTTATTAAGCAAAGTCTTGTCCTTACTGGGTGCGCTTATATGTGCAAATAATGCAGGATTGGTTTACTTTAAACTACTGTAAACTGTCCTGGGCATGCGTCTACACATGCAGGGATGCAGAAAATTTGCTGCACACCCTGCAGCCCTGCACCAGGGCCCTGCAGCAGCCAGGGGGAGCTCTAAGCCGCGGGGCTGGGGCAGGGAGATGAGACTCCCAGTCCCTGCTCCCCAGTCACTGGGGCAGGGAGACATTGTCTCTGCCCACGCTCTGGTGGCAGAGCCCGCCCCAGCAGCAGGCAGCTCCTGGGGGCTGGGGGCAATCTCCCACCCCCTGCTGCCTGGGAGCACATTTACTCCCAGGCAGCCATCTATCTACACGTGCTGTACTGCGCAGTAAGCAATTAGGAGAGTAAATTTGCTACTTGTATTTACGGGTAGCAAATTTACTCATGATTAGAGCATATATACTATTGCTCAGTAAGTGTCTGCACGTGTCTGATGGCGATGCTTACTGCGCAGTAGTTAGCTCTAATCACAAGTAAAGCACCTCGTGTAGACGAGCCCACTGTGTGGTTCTGGAGTGCTTTGAAGCGCGCTGTGCTTTTGCAGACAGTTTCACGAGGAGACCTTGGTGAGGTCACGGGGACCAGGGAACTTCAGTTCAACAACTACAGGACAAACACAGCCTGAATCATGTCACAGCTCTGGCTGGGGGGAAGCAGAGTCCCCCCAGAGTTTCCTGGTAACTGGACAGGATGTTTGAGAGCAGCACCTGAAACCCCACAATTTCGACCTCCTCCTGTTCA
>NW_005842584.1:406711-418426 GCF_000455745.1 Alligator sinensis
TTCCGCGCCCGGGCCAGCCCCTGGCAGCCACAGAGCTCTCTGCAGGAGCCCCTCGCTGGGGAGCAGCTGGCTGCTCTTGGCAGGATGATCTCTATCACGGGTCACCGATGAGTCCTGAGGCGACTCAGGAGTCCAATCCTGGAGCCACAGATCCATCCGCAGAGGTTGCAGGTCTTTCCCCACCATGGACACTGTCTCTCTCGCCCGGGGTAGGGGACAGGGCTGGGCGAGGCTTCGGGCAGAGCTTCGGACCCGGGGAAGCTTCGGACGCTTCGGGGCGGGAGCTGCACGTCGGGGCGCGGCGCTGCCGCCTTCCGCCTCCGCGATCCGGCCATAGGCTATAATGGGGAAACAATAAAATAGCTACAACTTTGTTCTTTTTTGTCCGATTTGGATGAAATTCTCAGGGATGGTAGACTCTGCAGAGAGGATAAAGCCTGCTAAGTTTCAAGAAGATCGGTGTAAGGGTTTGGGGGGAACAACACCCCAAATTCTTGAAAGCAAAACTCCTTTCCCGTCTATGTGTTACAACACAGGGGGGTCACAACTGCCGGGCTGGTAGCTCTTGCTGAGGCCACAAAGTCTGCCAAGTTTCAAGGAGATCGGTGCAGGGGTTTGGGGGGAAGTGCCCCTCAAGCTGTGGACAAGCACAACCGGTGCCACGGGCGCTGTGGGACTGACCGTGTCTGTCCTGGGGCGGGAGTGGGGGGAGACACTGCTGCAGGCCTGGCTGCTCAGCTGCTGTGATACCAGTTACCGATCAATCAACCATGATTCACTCGGGGACCAGGGACCCAGGACCCAGCTCAATACACAGGACTTAGCTACTACATAACGACTTAACGAGCAGCAATTAGCACCTACAAACCGGGCTAAGAAGAGGAAGGACTCAATACAGACAATCAACTGCCCCCGGACAGACACAGGCTTGGCACGAGTGTTGCCTGTCAGCAGCCAGGGGTGCAGGGCCCCAGGACCCCCCGCACCGATCTCCTCCACAGCTGGCCGGCGTCACAGCAGGGGCCACCACCCCTGCAGCTGTCACCCCCCTGTGTTGTAACACATAGTCGTGACGTATTTGAATTTCAAGAAGGTGTGCTTGTCCGCAGCTTGAGGGGCAGTTCCCCCCCAACCCCTGCACGGATCTCCTTCAAACTTGACAGCCTTTGTGGCCTCAGTACGAGCTACCAGCCCTGCAGTTTTGACCCCCCTGTGTTGTAACACACAGTCGTGACATGAGTTTGGCTTTCAAGAATTTGGGGTACAGTTCCTCCCAAACATCTGCACCGATCTTCTTGAAACTTGGCAGGTTTCATGCTCTCAGTAGAGGCTACCACCCCTGCAAGTTTAATCCAAATCAGACAAAAACCCAACAAAATTATAGATATTTCATTGATTCCCCATTATACCCTATGGCCGGATCTCCAAGGTGGCTCCAAAGCTTCAGCCAGCTCGAGGAGGAAACCCGGTCTGGGGCTCCAGATCAGATCGCGGCCAGCCGAAGCAGCCAGATCCGAAGCTGATGGGATCAGTGCCAACTCGCACAGGCCTAGTAGGGGACTCTCAGGCTGCAAACGGACATTGTCTGTGGGGCACAATCAGATGTGCTACGATAGCAAGGGGGAACAATGCAGGTGCCCCCAAGACTTGAGGGGTCTGATCCTACCTGGGAATTCCCTGGGTGTGCAGGACCGGGCTCCTCAAGCCACCAGTGCCTGCCCGGGGGCAGCTGGAGAGCAGCAGCAGCAGCAGCTCTGGGCCAGAGCTTGGGTCCTTGGGGCCCCTAAGAGGACTGAGTTTTCTGCCGGCGGGTGAGAGACTGAAGGCTCTGGGGAGAAGCAGGAGGATCCGTTCTACCCCAGGCGAGAGCCGTGGCACCCAGCTTCCCCCTGGAGTTGACCTGCTTGGGGGCAGTCTCCATCATTGTTTGCCCAGCAGACTTGTCATAGGAGGGACCAGGGTTTGAGTCCCTGTTGAGGCTGTAGCTTTGAACTCTCTCACGTTCTACGTGAATGAAAAGGCTTCCTGAGTTTCTGAGCTGAGAGAACAAGAATTAACTCGTGCGAATTAATGGCAGAAGCTGACAGTTCTCCCAGCCTGGTGGTTATCGTCTCAGGGCTGTGAGGGACAGCCTGGGACAGGTCCCATGGTTAGCACTTGGGGATCCACAGACTGGGCACTGGTTGTTGTCAGCAATCCCTTGATTCAAGGATGATCTCTACCACGGCTCATCGAAGTGTCTCCAAGTGACCAAAGAGTCCAATCCTTGAGCTACAGATCCATCTGCAGCAGTTGCAGGTCTTTCCGCAGGGGACAGTAGGCTGCAGGCTGGGAGTCATCTTCTCCACCATCTTCTCTACTTTGAGGGCAAGACGCTTTACCCCAAAACAGGCTGCTGCTTGGTTGAGGTTGTGATGCCACTGGAGCCAGTCAGCAGCCAGCTCCTCCCAGCTCTTGATGTCAGTGCCCATCGTCTCGAGAAATGCCTTCAACGTGGCCTTATAGCATTTTCTCCGGCTACCACGAGATTTCAGGCTGCAGACAAATTGCCTGTTTTGGGAGTTGAAAGTCAGGCATTTGCATGCAGTGTCTGGCCCAGCAGTCTATGCTAGAGGATCACTGACTCCATGCTGGTAACACTGACTTCAGCAAGGATGCTGGCATTTGTGTGGTGATTTTCCCATTGGATGTGGAGGCATAGTTGATGATACTTCTCCAGGCTCTTGAGATGACAACGGTAGGTCCCACATTTCACATCCATGGAGGAGGGTGGGGGGCAATGACTGCGTTGCAGATCTAGATCTTGGTGTCTTTCTAGAGATTGTGATGGATAAAGACACGCTGGAGCAATATCCTAAAGGAGGCACTTGTGTACTGCATCCTATGTTGCATCTCATCAACTACCACTCTCTGAGAGAGGTGGCTACAGAGGCAAGGGAAGTGCTTGACTACCACCAGGGTCTTTCATTCAATGGTAATTTGAGGATGGAAGTTGCATTCATGGCCTGGAGAAAGCTGATAGAGTACTTTAGCCTTCTTAGTGTTGAGAGAGAGGCTCTAAGTTGGCTCTGTGAAGAGACCCAGAACGACCTGGAAGTTTTCCTCAGTGCATGCTCTTTGTGCAGGACTGGAGACAGACCTTTGTCATGTGGCTGGAGTCAAACGAGGATGAGTGCCCATCCCAATTCTATTCTCCAATTTTTGACCCTCATCCTGGTTCTTGTTAAGGACTCTCTCCCCTGTGGAGCTGACACCGGGTACCGAATAGATGGAGTCAATCTGGGACATCACACCCAAACCTGCCACAAGGAAAGCAGGGGGACCACAGCCACCAAAGTCCTGCTGCTGTAAAAGGTTGTTAATAGACGCTCAAGAGATCTCAGGTAGAGGCCATGCCCCTGCTACAGATGGCAACTCCCCCCTCCTCCCCCCCCCAGTCCCCACCAGTCTGACTGTGGGCAAAATTTCTTCTGGACCCAAATGTGACATCAGTCTGACCCTGACCAGAGGGGTCAGACCCTCTAGCCAGGGCCCTCCAAGTTTGGTCCCAGGAGAAGCATTGGCACAGCCCAGACCTCATCCCCAGCCTGGGCTGCAGCCAACACCCAGCGCCTCTGAGGGAGTCTTAAAAGCCCCCTGACATATGGAGCAGAAAGGTTGGGGGAGTGGAGCAACTAGCAAAGCCTGGAAGCAGCCATTCTTAACTTTCAACATGCTGCCAACTGGGCGCTGGTTCAAAATGGCAGGAGGCAGCCCAAGAGCAGGGACAGAGTCTGGCAGCTAGTTTCCAAGCAGAAAACCTCTCTCTGACTGTGCCCAAATAGCCTGAATCCAGTAATCCTTGAATGCCATCCCAGGGCTAGATGGGCAAAGTGCCTGCCACTGCCCCAGGAGCCAACTCTGAGGCTTGGTGTTGAGGCCAAACCCAATGTGGCTCGCAATGTGCTGGTGACCTGGACTGTGAGGATGAATCTGACTGACATGCGTGGATGTTGCTTCCCATCACAGAGGAACCGGTGCCTCTGATTTTGGGGCTGCATTCACAGGAGTGGTGTCTGTCCAAATGCTCAGTGCAGTGTGGATTTAGTGGGCTTAGATCAACTCTCAGCAAAATCCTTCCCAGCTCCAGCACAGTAGGGTGGAAGAAGCTGGTGGAGACAGAGACCAAGCATAGGTCATCCTATGGGTCTATGGTTTGGTTCAGGCTTCCAGAAAGCAGCAAGCAAACAGACTCCATCCCTGGGAGGAAGGATACCAAGTGCAGAGGGCCCTGGCAGACAGCTCCCACCATCCTCTGCAGGATGAAGAGGTGACTGGAAATCTCTGCCTGCTCCTCAAAGGGGAGGAAAAACCCTGGCTCATGAGCTGAGCCCCTGGTAACTACTGAGGTTTGGCCCCAGGGGTGGCAGCAGACAGAGCCAGTTTGGATGGAGTGGAAGCAGCCTTTGAGAGCCAGGCCTTCTAGAGACACAGCCGGTGACCATAACTGGTTGGTCAACATGACCCCTTCAAAGATCCCCACAGATTTCAGTTCTGTTAACACGGGCACCTGCGCCAACCTCCAGGGCTCATTGCAGCCCCCTGGGAAATGCAGCTTCTAATGGGCCCCTTCAACCTGGCCCCTTCTTCTCATCCTCCTCCTGTGGTCACATCCAACTGCAAAACAAACCAGCATCTCCCAGAAACCCAAGGGCTGTTCACACATCGACATTTATTGTCTTTAAAAAACTGTAACATCAGGAAAGTGGGAGCCACTTCCTGGCTGCTGAACTGCTGCTCCATTCAAGGCACCAGTCAGGGGCTCCATCCAGCAGGACAGGGACTGGGGGCAGGGATCAGATGATAGGACAATCAGGGATGAAAGGCAAGACCATGCTCTGGGGTGGGCTGCTGGCTGCTTGGAGTAGCAGCTATGGGAGAATCACAGGGCCAAATGGCTTCAAGACTAGCAGAGCATGAAATCTCAAACATGCCGAGCTTCAGGCCCCCACAGCCAACCCTGTGCCAGCACTGAGGCACCAGGACCCTCAGGGCAGAGGCTCCTGGTAAGAGATACCAGTACAGGGCCCTTGCTGTGGTCCCTGGATCGATGACTCCAGTGCAACTGTCTCATATTTCTTGGCCATGAGAGCCCTGGTTGTTGGGAACGGGCCCCAGATCCTGGTGATTTCTTTGCAACAGGAGGGGGCCAGGAAACACAGAGGCCTCAGCTCTGGAAGGGCTCCAGCCCCTGCTCCTCTCCCATTTCACAGCATGTTCTGTCCAGTCTCCTGTCACACAGCAGCAGAGAAAGGGAGAGTGATTGGGTCTGACCAGGGGTTTCCCATTCCTTTCTCCCTTGCAGCCTCCAGCATTTAAGGTCTGGGAAGCTCTGATATCATGGTTGCTCCTGTGCTCAATAGCCATGGATGCCCCTTTCCTCCAAGACCATGGCCAATCCCTTGGTGAATCTGGCTACACTGTCAGCTTCCCCCAAGTCTGGTGGCAATGAGTCCCACCTTTTAATTCCCCTAGCCTGCTGTGCTGGGCTGAGGCGTGGGGGTAGGGACTGGTGACATAGGGCCTGCAGCCAGGGTCTGGCCCATGGATCCAGGGACCCTCAGTATTGCGGGGCTTTGTCTGTATCCAAGCCAGCACCAGGGCTAGGCAGACAGAAACTGCTTCCACCCCACTACTTCTTCTCACTCCGTGGGTGCGGCAGGGATACAGCTCCCTAAGGCCCAGCCACACGTGGGGGCACAACTGTACCCAACACCCCTGCCTAGCACCAGGGTCTTTCACAGCTCACAAAGGCCACAGTCCTGTGGGCATGGACACCTCAGGGAAAAGGGTAGAAAAGTGCATGAAAAAGTGGGGTCGAGGATGAAAAGCAAAGGCCTCTAGCCTCTGTGGATCCTGCAGCGCCTGATGACGGATGAGGGAAGAGGAAACCTCTTCCAGTCCTTGGTCCAGGGAGCGAGGGGTACTTGATGCCCTCTGGTGCCATGGGCAGTACTATGGTGGTAATGGCAGCCACAGGGCTCAGAGATTGGAGGGGTTCAAGGGGTGCCCAATGGTTTCTGGTGCTGTGGACAGTGGTGATGGCAGCCAGTGGGCTGTGAGAGCAGGGGGCTGCGAAGTGCCCAATGCCTTCTGGTGCCATCGACAGTACTACAGCAGCGATGGCGGCTGGTGGGCTGCAAGAGTGGACAGGTGTGGGGGCGCCCAATGCCCTCTGGTATCGCAGGCAGCGCTATTGCAGGGGGCAGCCACCAAGGAGGCATACACCACCCTAGCACGCTATTGCAGGGAGTCAGTTAGGCAGGCCAAGGCAGGACTGGAGCTTAGGCTGGCTACAACAATCAAGGACAATAAAAAGTCATTCTAGGTACATAGCGAGCAAAAAGGTGGTGCAGAGTAGCATAGGGCCCCTGCAGGACAAATCAGGTCAGTTGGTGGTTGACGCAGACAAAAAGGCAGAGCTCTTCAATGAGTTCTTCGCTTCAGTATTCCTTAATACTGACCAAGACAATCCCCACACCTTGAGCATAGACAGATGTCCAAAAGGCACCAGATTGCCAAAGGTTAGTGCTGACTTAGTTAAAGAGCACTTGGAAGGACTGGATGAGCACAAGTCAGCTAGCCCGGATGACTTCCATCCACGGCTGCTGAAGGAATTGGCCAGTGTCATTGCTGAGCCGCTGGCACGGCTGTTTGAGCTCTCCTGGTGCTCTGGACAGGTCCCTGAGGACTGGAAAAAGGCCAAAGTGGTGCTCATTTTTAAGAAGGGGAGAAGGGAGGAGCCCGGTAACTTTAGGCCAGTCAGTCTTACCTCTATCCCTGGGAAAATACTAGAAAAAATCATCAAAGAGCATATTTGTGAAAGCCCAGCAGGGGAAACGATGCAAAGAAATCAGCACAGGTTTGTCACAGGTAGATCCTGCCTGACAAACCTTATAGCCTTTTATGACCAGGCCACACTGCCTTGACACAGGAGCAGAGGCCGGTGCCATCTACCTGGATTTTAGGAAGGCCTTCGACACAGTTCTGCATCCTATTCTCATAGGGAAAATAACAGGCTGTGGAGGGAACGCCTACAGTCAGGTGGGTGGCTAACTGGCTTAGGCACCACACCCAGAGAGTGGTGGTTGATGGGTCATTCTCAGCCTGGAAGGAGGTGGGCAGTGGGGTTCTGCAGGGTTCGGTCCTTGGGCAGGTGTTATTTAATATCTTCATCAGCGATTTGGATGACGGTGTGGTGAGCACCCTCTCCAAGTTCATGGATGACACCAAATTATAGGGCAAAGTTAATACATCAGAGGGCAGGGAGCAGTTACAGGCTGACAGGTTAGATTAATAGGCCGAACGTAATAGGATGCAATTCAACAAAGATAAATGTAAGGTGCTCCACCTAGGAAAGAGGGATCCCCAGCACACCTACAGGTTGGGGAGGTGACCTCCTCAGCAGCTCAGAGGCTGAGAGAGATCTTGGGAGTCATAGCTGACTCCAAGATGAACATGAGCCAGCAGTGTAACGAGGCCATCAACAAAGTCAATCGCACCTTGTGTATTAGCAGATGTATGACCAACAGATGGAGGGAGGTGCTGCTCCCCCTCTATGCAGCATTGGTCAGGCTGCAGTTGGAGTACTGTGTCCAGTTTTGGGCGCCGGCCTTCAAGAGGGACACGGAGGATCTGGAGAGGGTTCAAAGGAGGGCCACTTGCATGATTAGTGGTCTCCATGAAAGACCCTTCAAGGAGAGGTTGAGAGATCTGGATCTCTTCAGCCTATACAAAAGACGGCTGAGGGGTGACCTTGTAGCCCCCTATAAATTTATCAGGGGAGGACAGGAGGGAATTGGGGATGCGCTGTTTACCAGAGCGTCCCAGGGAGTAACTAGGAATAATGGGTGCAAATTAGTGGAGAGTAGATTTAGGTTAGACATTAGGAAGAAATATTTTTACAGTAAGGGTGGCCAGAGTCTGGAATGGGCTACCAAGAGAGGTGGTGCTGTCACCTAAATTGGAGGTCTTCAAGAGGAGGCTTGACAATCACCTGGCTGGGGTCGTCTGACCTCGGCCCTCTTTCCTGCCAGGGGCAGGGGGTCGGACATGATGACCGATTGGGTCCCTTCCGACTCTATAATTTATGAATCTACAGCAGTGGTGATGGCAGTGGTGGCATGTGGAGGCGCCGGTGGCGGACAAGGTGGGCATGCTGCACGAAGCCCTTGCCGCAGTGGGCACATGTGTGTGGCCTCTCACCCGTGTGCACATGGCAGTGCCGAGCCAGGTCGGAGCGGGACACAAAGCCCTTGCCGCACTGGGCGCAGGTGTGTGGCCTCTCCCCGGTGTGCACGGGTCGGTGCCGCGCCAGCAGCGAGGGGTGGGCAAAGCCTTTGCCACAGAGGGCACAGCGGTGTGGTTTGTCCCCCTCATGGCTGCGCTGGTGCCGGGCCAAATTGACAGGGTGGCTGAAGGCCTTCCCACACTGGGCGCAGCGGTGCAGCGGTGGTCCCCCCCGCACGTGCACGCGCTGGTGGGCAGCCAGGTCTGAGGGGAACAGGAAGGCCTTGGCGCAGTGGGTGCAGCGGTGTGGCTTGTCCCCTGCATGCTGGCGCCGGTGCTTAGCCAGGTGGGAGAGGCTGGCGAAGTGCTGGCCACACTGGCCACAGCCGTGGGGTTTCTCCCCAGTGTGGGTGCGGCGGTGCGTGGCCAGGTTGTCAGGGCGGGCAAAGCCCTTGCCGCAGTCAGGACACCGGTGTGGCCTCTCGCCTGAGTGTGTCTTGAAGTGGGCGGCCAGGTTGCCGGGACGGGCGAAGCTCCGGCCACACAGGGGGCAGGCGTGAGGCTTCTCGCCTGTGTGCACACGCTCGTGCAGGGCCAGGTGTGCCGGGCACTCAAAGAGCTTCCCACAGGTGGGGCAGCCATGCTGTCTCCCCCTGCCCTGGGCTCCCGGCTCCTGCTGCCCTCCTGGGCCTTCTCTGCTCACAGGAAGCTTGCCCTCATTCGGGTCTCTTGGCTCCACGGACTTTTCCCCGCAGCCCAGGCTCAGTCCAAGTGGAGCTGCGACGTCGTGCGCTGCCATGGTCTCCCTCTGCCTGGGGGGCCTGGCTTGTCTTTTGTGCAGGTGGCTTCCCAGGGATGTCCCTGTCAGTGCCAGGTGGGCAGGTCCTTCATCAGGAGTCTGCTGCTCTGTTCTACCTTGGGTCCCTGTGCCTGCTGGGGAGGAGAATTCACAGGTCAGTCCCAGTGCTGAAGGCAGACGAGAGCCCTGCTCTTCCCCTGTGCTGGCATGCACCTAGGTCAGCCCCAGGCCTCAGCCCACCAGAGGAGAGAGGAAAAGAAGAGCCAGAGCCTCGCAGCTCCTGCTAACAGACCTCCGAGGCTACCACGCCAGAGATGAGCCCCAGTGACTCTGTCCTGGCTCAGTGGTGAGTGCAGCCCATGGTCAACGCCTGCAGGGACATCAGTCCCAGGGCAGACACCTGGGGGACCCTGGTGCTGTGACAGGACCCATGTGTGAAGTGAGGGGGTGCAAAGATGGAAAGGTCAGGAGTGTCTTTTCCAAGGTGCATGCAGCAGTTCTAGGGGGACGGGATAAACTGAGGTGCTGGAGCATCGACCCCCAAAATGCTCCGGCAGGAGAGGGCAATAAGAACATACAAGCTGCCATTGCCTAGGTCAGGCCATGTCCTGCCCAGTCTCCTGTGTCACACAACAGCAGAGAAAGGGAGGGTGACTGGGTCTGACCAGGGGTTTCCCCTGTTCCTCTCTCCCTTGCAGCCTCCGGCACTGAAGGTCTGGGAAGCTCTGATATCATGGTTGCTCCTGTGCTCAATAGCGACAGATGCCCCTTTCCTCCAGAACATGTCCAATCCCTTGGTGAACGTGGCTACACTCTGAACTTCCCAAACATCTGGTGGCAACGAGTCCCACCCTTTAATTCCCCCTGGGTGAGAACGAACTGCCTGGTGTCCATTTCAGATGGACTGCCCAGTCTCTCCAGTCGGGACTCTTGCTAGGTGCCTCTGGCTACTGGAAAGGACACGGCCAACGTCCCTCACCTGTTCCGGGGAAACGGCCTCGTCGGGGGAACCAGCCTAAGGAGCTCTCCACCTCCACTGTGCCCCAGGTCTCCTCCACGTCGGGGGAATCTGCAGCAGGACAGTGCTGGGGGTTAACTGCATGCCACTGTCCCAGGGAAAACCCACGTACCAGACACCTGTGCTCACCTCTTCAGGGGCACAGGGGCTCCTGGCAGGCATGAGAGTGGCAACTGGGACCTGATCATTGAGATTTAAGCTGCTAGTGCCCCAAGGCCCACCTGAGACAGGGGACCTTCCAGCTGGAGGTCCCACCAGAGACTGAAGCCCTCTTCGTGCACTGAACAGCTGCCCATGCATGGAGAGCAGGGTCCCTGCCTGGTGCCTGGCATGCTACCTGACTCCTCGTGGGGTGTGGGCTCCTCTTTGGGGACACGTGACGGCTTCTCCTGGGGCCCAGGGCTTTCTCCCCGTCCTTCCTCCTCCTGCGGCTGCTCCACCCAGGAGTCCAGAGGTTCCCACAAGTCCCCCGCAGGGGCCCCCTTGTCCGAGGTCACCTCCTCAACCTTCACGCACACCGTGACCTGGGGACAAAGCACACGTGTGACCAGGGAGCTGGGCAGCAACGTCCCCCAGGCTTAGGGTGGTGTGGACGGGAGCATGGGCGACCGGGGCCAAACACTCTCACCTGCAGCTTCTCGTCCTCCGGCTGCTCCAGCCAAAGGCCCTCGGCCAGGGCCACGGCCTCGGCGCAGGTCTCCACACCAGGCCCCCACTCCCAGCTCTGCATCTCCTGGGGCAGGACCGCCAGGAACTGCTCCAGCACCAGCAGCTCCAGGATCTGCTCCTTGCTGCGGCGCTGGGGCTCCAGCCAGCGCCGGCACAGCTCCTGCAGGCGGATGCAGACCTCCCGCGGCCCCTCGGCCTCCTGGTAGCAGAAGCCTCTGAAGCGCTGTCGCCGCATCTCCAGGACCGGGAGGTCGTCCCCTGGCACTGGCTCCAGCTGCCGTGGGGTCCCTGGGGCTGGCCCGGCCTCCACTTGCGCCACCTCCGCACACTCGACCAGCTCCTCCTGCGGCTCCTGCTTGATCTGCTGCGGCCCAGCCCCTCTCAGGCTCTCCTGGCCGGCCCTGGCCTGGATGACAAGAGGGGCTTTCTCTGCCCTGGGCCTGGGGCCTGCTGCGTCCTGCTGCTCCTCCATCCTCACAGGAGTGCTGGGAACAGGCGGCCGGCGCTGGCTCCAGCTACGCAGGTACTGTGTCCGCCCGAGGTCTCAGCCCAGCCGGGGGCTGGAAGCGTCCTGCCCTGCGCCGCCTGCGGGAAAGGAGACAGCACCGGCATCACCGTGGGACGTGGCAGCCCAGACCCGGCACCGTCACACCAGCCACCGAGCTGGCTACAGAGCTGCCTCGGTCATGGGCAGAGCAAAAAAGATGCTTAAAAAGAGACCACCTCAGGGACCCGGCTGTCACCAGCTCCCGCGGGCCGAGAGCCGGCCGCCGGGGCAGGCAGCAAAAGGCATCAGCCTGCTTGAGGGCAAACTGGCGGGCACCGGGCTTTGCCCCGGACGCCCCAGGGGGACCCCGAGAGGGGGGGCCGGGCCCGGCCGCGCGGCACAAGGGGGCTGTCTGCCCCGGGGCCAGCGAAGGGGACGCTCTGGGCTCTTCTCTCTCTCTCTCTCTCGGTGCCG
>NW_005842584.1:418484-418980 GCF_000455745.1 Alligator sinensis
AAGGTTCCGGCGCCCACAGCCCCGCCCCCGACTTCCTGCGCGGCGAGGCTGCGGGGTTAACCCTGTCCTTGCCGGGCGGGGCTCGATGGCGTTTCGTGAGGCTGAACAAGAGCTGTCCGTTTAACTGGGATGGCTGCGGGACGGATGACACGGCCTCTTCCGGCTGAGAGCGGGAGCTGCCTCTTCAGCTCGGCCCGCGGCCTTTGCAGCACTGGGGTGGGGGGGGGAGCTGTACCGATTACACCCTCCAAAGAGGGTAAGGCCTCATCATTGTACTTCTCGCCTGCGTTTGCACATCGTATGAAGCGCAGCACTCCTTTTAGTCCCCCAGTCGCTGGCTCTCTAAGGCAAATCTGGCATCACCCTGACTTATAAACTTTACAGTGTGTTGGCAGCAGGAACGAACCTGCCATGGGGTAATAGGTGGAGCTCTGTCTCCTGCTATTGCCATGTTCAAAGCTGCTTGCATCAATCAAGCAGGCCAATGCATAGTTTC
>NW_005842584.1:418990-439831 GCF_000455745.1 Alligator sinensis
TGCTCGACTTCTCCAGGTGCTTGCCCGACACACTCAAGTTCTCCCTCTGGCTTTATTGTACCCCAGAGAAATTCCTTTGAAGAAATGTCCTTCCCGGACCAGGCCTCCGCGGACACTTGTTTGCCTTGATCCCTGCCATTTTAGGCCACAAACAAGCCAAGGTTTGGGCAGCGCTCTCAAATGGTTTTTAGTGCAACCCCCCGCCCGCTGGCTTTCAGGGCAATCTGAATACACAGAGCTTAGAAAAGTTGAATTTTCCGCAGGACGGTTATGTGCAGCTGTGTGGCTGGTTTGCTGTGATCGGCCCCAGCTTAAAAAGGAGAACATCCTGAGAAACCAGCTTCTGTCGAGGCCAGAGAGTCTGGGTCTAAACTCAATATGAAATATCCCCAAGGAAACTTGGGTGCCTTCTCAGAGGTTCGAGCGCTTTTACCTCCGGGTAGCCCTGGTGAGGGATACTAGGCTCCCGCCAGGTTCTTGCTGGGTTTGGTGACCCCAGCGAAGGTGCCATTTCAAGCTGCGCTGCCCTGTTTATTCCCGAGCTGTGGAGAAGACTGTAATCTGGTTTCCTTTAGTGATCTGGTTCTGTAGCTGCTCAGGCCAGCGCCGAAGCAGCCACAACAATGCTGGTGGCAATTTTGATGGGCCACAGGGTGGCAGTGGAGGCAAAGGTAAGAGGCTTCATGCTGTCAGAGGCAGAGCATGGAGCTCCCTAAGCTAGCAGCTGGCAGGGGCCTCCCCTCTTTGAATCTGCATATCCTCTTTGCCATTAGCAGATCATTTTGAACAGGGGGAGTAGACGGTGCAGTGTAATGTCACGCAGAACATGACATACATTTTCCCCCAAGTAAAAGGAAACTAGAAGCTTTACTAATATATTAGGGCAGTGGCTTTCAACCTGTGGTCTGTGGACCCCTGCAGACTATGTTTCAAGGGTCCGCAAAAGATGACTGTGATCAATCAAAACTATGTGAAGACCCACACTTACCATTGAAAGGGTATGCGCCTCCATACAGAATTTTTTAGGGGTCCACAAATAAAAAAAGGTTGAAAAACCACAGCTCTAGGGGCCGAGGGCTGTAGTATTCAGTTAAGATCCAAGCAAAAATGAACATGATTTTATTGGAACACACTCATTTGCTAGCTTATATATTAAGTTTAAAAAACACACCAAGCTAGGGATAATATATTGTTTTATTAGTCCTGTAGTCATTAGAGTTAAATGTATGTCTTATTCAGATTCGTAAAACACCGTCTAACCTTGAGCATCTTTCCAGTGTACCCAACACTTCCCAGTCAGTGATTTCCACACCTGAGTGTCACAACCAAATTAATCAGTGCCCATGTCACTAGTAAGAGATGCACACAGCAGTCAATTAAGGGTTAAAGAAATCTCTGTCCAGAAGTTCCTGAGAAAAAAATCCAAGCAAGAGCTGTATATAATTTATGCCCACGTCACAAACGAGAAACGAAACTTAAGACTGGTCAGAGTGAAAGGGGATAGCCCTGCCATAAATCCCTGCAATAAAACCCGGAGGGAGAACTGTAGATAATTGGTCAGCTGAAATAAAATGCTAGGGAAAACTATATATAATTGGTCAAAAAATAAGCGTAAGCTCCTTACACGTAGCGCACATGTAACAGGTAGAAAAACCTAACCCACTACCTTGTAACTTGAGGAGACAAAGAGCTGCTACCTGCCAAAAAATTAAAAATTCCATATAACGGTTCACGATTGGGTATCTCTGTCAAACACCTCTGCCTATAAATAGTTTAACGGTTTCCGCCCAAGGCGGAGAGCTCTGGGGATTTCTGAGCAGAAACACCTGTGTTCATGTCGCCAGAGAGAGAGATTTGGGAACCTGATCAATTCCCAATAAACTCCCCATCATCGGAAAATATTGACGTAGAAAAGTCTTGCTAGCCCGAGCGTTCCGGCGCCACGTCTGTCATTACTTTGCTGTAACCTGAATGTGTAGACTCAACTCCGTAACCGAAGCTGTAACGGAACAAAGGCTCGCCTGTGTCGTGGTCGCTATTGAGGCGACGTAAGTAAACAAACTCCTGTAACCTACACGTGTCTGTGCCTGGTTAATTCCACTCCATCCATCACTACCCGCCTGTTGAGGCAAAAGGTTTACTGCCCGGCTCCGGGAGTCAGCAAGCAGCTGACCCGCCGCTGCTCTGATTCCTGACACTGAGTTAATGTTCACTTCAGTTAATATGATCACACCTGAGTTAAGGTTTTTAGCTAGGACTAAACCTAGTCTGCAGAGCTGTGGAACAGAAGAGAGATATTACCAGGCATGGCTAAGTAATAGCAGGTGTGCAGAAGAAAGGATAGCTTTATTAGTAGAACATCAAGACCGTTAACGAGGAGAGCGGATCGTTAACACCTGTGAAACAGAAGAGAAAGGTTACCAGGAATAGCTGAAAGACAGCAGAACTGCAAAAGAAAGAATAACTTGATTAATGGAATCAAAGCCATTAAAAGGAGTGAGGGTCATTAGCATTGAGATTACCAGGAATCAGGTAGGTTATAATAAGCCATCAAATCACTGCATCCACCACTGTTGCTACTCCCCGCTGCCCAGTCCCCGTTGCTCTGAAACCACCAGCTCTGAACCTGGAAATTCAAAACGTCACGCTTTGTCGCTAGGGAAACCTTGTCCAACCTGGCCAAGGGTCTTGGGGATCCTCACTGCAATCAGGATCCTTTGCATACATGTTTCATCCCTGGGAACCTCCAAAAACTCTTGGATCCAGCTCCAAATGACTTCTTTGTCTCATGTCTCTACATCACGTTTGATCATTTTGTTACACGTGCTTATGCTTGTTTGCTGTACTTTGCAAAGTCTTTCATTGTACATGTGCCTTCAAGCAGCAGCATTGCAGCAGGTGTTGCATAGTCTGAGGCTCTGTGCTGCAGTCACAAATGGTTAAATCCATGGTGTAGCTCCACTTCTCCACCAGTTCCTTGGAGCGTCCAACTCCGGTACATAGGTGGTTGAGACATCGCCACCTTTGCCGCGGTTCATCAGCCCCTGGTAAAGGACTTGGCTTCTGGAGTGTCCATTTTCCCCCTGTCGGGTATTTTCTTCAGTCTCTCATTCCACATCTGTAGCCCTGTCTCCTTGGGTGTGGCATCAAGGGGTTGGGTTCTGGTGAAGAAGCTCCTGCCATGACTTCAGACATTTGTAGGATGGTCACGGTGGGTGTCTCACAGCTTCACTTTGTCTCGGTCATTGTGTCCTTCTGGCCACTGCTGTTCTTATGTCAGACCAAGCGATAGCAGCCAGCAAGTGCACACCATTTAGGCTGGCAGGCTTCAGACATCCCGTGATGCATCAACACCTATCATTCAGATGGGATCAAGGTGCTTAGCGTGTACGAACCTCTCTTATACAGGGCATGCATAGCTAGGCTTCTCAGCAGAGAAGCTGAGATCCAGAGCAGTGGTTGGGACAGATGAGGTGCTAGCTCCCCATTTTGAGTTGGCGAGCTTATATAAAATGTTCTGGGTGATCACCTTTGCTTTTGTCTTCATGATACCTTTGTATGAGAGGATGCGATCAAGGGTGACTCCAAGGTAAACTGGGTTTAGAGAGTGGGATAGTGGGGTCCTGGCCCATACCACCCCCACTATTACTACACCCCACAACACAGCCATCAGCATCCCAGGATCTTACAGCTGCACCTCCAGGAATGTAATATACTTCATCCAATGCCCCAAATGCCCTGATGGAAGATATGTAGGAGAGACCAAACAACAACTGCGCACCAGAATGAACGCACACTGGACATCTATCAATGACAGAAATACCCTATTACCGGTGGGGGCACATTTCTCACAGGAGGGCCACTCTCTCTCCAATCTCTCAGTCCTGATCCTCAAGGGAAACTTACACAACAGTTCCCAGAGACGAACCTATGAGCTCCATTTCATCAACCTGCTGGATACTAGAGATCATGGACTAACCATTTGGGTTGGTCTAATAAAAGATATCAAATTCACCCAAGGAACCTTGTCTGCCTATGTCCTCAGACCAACACGGCTACAACCTAAACCCCTGGACTAAACATAGACATTGGATTTTTGATACACTATAATCTGCCTGGCAACTGACTCCCCAGCCCAGCCCAGCCCAGCCCAGCCCAGCCCCTGGCTTGTTTACTTTTCATTCCATCCAGGAAGAGCACACACCGACTGCTGAAACCTCCTTAGCCTGACGAAGGGTTTTTGAACCGGAAAGCTTGCTTAATAACTATTCTCCAACTATTCCAGTTGGTCTAATAAAAGATATCAAATTCACCCAAGGAACTTGTCTGCCTATGTCCTTAGACCAACACGGCTACAACCTAAACCCCTAAAAAATCCCTGGCACCTGTACCAGAAAGCAGGGCAAGGGGCAACCAGCAAAGCCCAGAAGCCTGGGACATCCCCATAGTAAAACACAGGTATTGCTACACCTAGATCATCTCTGACCAGTTGTCTCCAACCCCTTCTTGAATATCTCCAGTGATGGAGAGTCCACCCCTTCTCTGGTGCCTATTCCACTTCCTCCCTCCTCTAATAGTGCAGAAGTTTTTCTGGCTATCCAATCTAAACCTACTTTGCTGTAACTTTAAGCCTTTGATTTGTGCCCTCCTCTCTGCAGCAAGAGAGGAAAGGTGCTCTACCTCTTCTTTATGGCAGCCATTCAACTATTTGAAGACTGCTGTCATGTCCCCTCTTAAGCACCTTTTCCACAAGCGAACATGCCCAGCTCCTTTAGCCTCTCCTCCTATGATTTGTTTTGCATGCCCATCATCATCTTTGTCTTCCACCTCTGGACCCTCTTTAACTTCTCCATGTCCTTTTAAAAATGAGGACCCCAGAATTGCAGACACTGCTCTAGATGAGGCCTAACTAGTACCAAGTAGAGAGGCGCCATCGCGTCCTGTGTCTTGCACCTAATGTTCCTGTTTCATAGATTTCATAGACATTAGGGCTGGAAGGGACCTCGGAAGATCATCGAGTCTAGCCCCCTGCCCCAGGGGCAGGAAATCAGCAGGGGTCATAGGATCCCAGCAAGATAAATGTCCAAATTTCTCTTGAAGGCATTCAAAGTAGGTGCTTGAGCCACCTCCGGTGGCAGGCTGTTCCAGACCTTGGGGCCTCGGACAGTAAAGAAGTTCTTTCTTATGTCCAGCCTGAAACGGTCATGGAGGAGTTTGAGACCATTTGACCTTGTCATCCCTTGGGGTGCACTGGTGAACAGACGTTCCCCCAAATCCTGGCCAGCACCTCTGATAAACTTATAGAAAACCTACGCTTTTCCAGGCTGAAGAGCCCCGTAGCTCTTAGCCTCTCATCATAAGGTCTGTTTTCCTGAACTCTGATCATGCGTGTGGCTCTCATCTGCACTCTCTCAAGCTTCTCCACATCCTTTTTGAATTGTGGAGCCCAAAACTGGACGCAGTATTCCAGCTGCGGCCTCACCAAGGCTGAGTACAAGGGGAGAGTGGCGTCCTGGGATTTGGTTGAGAAGCATCTATGGATGCAAGCCAGCATTTTCCTCACTTTACTAGCTGCAGCATCACATTGAAGGCTCATGTTCGTCTTGTGGTCAGTCATGACCCCCAAGTCCCTTTCACCCATAGTGCTAGCCAGCGTCGCACTGCCAAGCCTATAAGGATGCTGCAGGTTTTTCCCCGCAAGGTGGAGAACCTTGCATTTTTCAGTGTTAAACACCATCAGGTTCTCATCCACCCATTTCATGAGTCTGTTAAGGTCAGCCTGGATCGCCCTCCTGTCCTCCGGTGTGGATGCTTTACTCCAAAGTTTGGTGTCGTCGGCGAACTTGGGAAGTCCGCTTCTGATACCAATGTCCACATCATTAATGAAGATGTTGAATAGTATAGGCCCAAGGACAGAGCCTTGAGGGACCCCACTGGTCACAGCGCACCATGACGATTGACTTCCATCAACTATCACCCTCTGTTCATGCATCCCAAAACTGTATTTGCTTTTTGTACACCTGCATTACACAGCAGACTTGGATTGAGTCTGTGATCTTTTGAGACTCCCAGATCCTTCTCCATAGTGCTGCCACCCAGCTAGGGGTCCCTCTTTTTGTATTTGTATTTTTCTCCTATAGGGGTGGAAGATCCGGATTGGGGCAGGAGATTAGAGTAGAGGGGCTGCCAGGTGCTGGGGAATTTCTGTGGTCTCTTGTTAATACAACTCAGGATGGTGTTGATTTGGGGGGTGGATTTTGTTGTTTTTGTTTGTTTGTTTATTTGCAACAAAAGACATCGTTGGCTCATATTCAGCTTTTGTTCCACCTAACCCCCAGGTCCTTCTCTGCAGGACGGCAGCCCAGCCGCTCATTCACCCATCCATATTTGTGCATGTGGTTATTCTGTATCAGTTGCAGGACCTTGTACTTGTCCTTGGTGAATCTCATCCGGTTGATTGTGGACCATTTCTCCGGTCTATCCAGGTCATTCTGGAGTCTAGTTCTACCCACTAGAGCGTCTGCATCTCCACCCAGCTTGGTGTTGTCTCAAAATTCGCTAAGAAAGTACTCAATGCCATCATCCACCTCTTTAATGAGATATTAAACAAAACTGCACTGGATATCTTCTCCCATCTAGATACTGAGGCATTGAGAACTGCTTGCTGAGTGCAGTTATCCAACCAGCTATGTATCTTACAGTACTCTCACACTGGAAGCCCCCCGCACTTGGCTGTCTCTGGCATGGATGTACAGGCTGTGCTTACTGCAAAGCCAGGCCAGAACCTGGGTGGAGGCCTCAGGGGTCAGCGTCGTGCCTGGGCAGCCCTGGTGCAGGAGCAGGCAGAGGAAGGACTGGCAGGTGCAGGGGCTTTGGCACTGCAACATTTTTCAACCACCTTGTTCATTTCCTGCAAGATCCTTCTTCCGCTGCTGTGTCCCGGGGAACGTTCCCTCGTCCTCCTTCACCTGCTTCCCTGCAGCAAGCTACACAGAGAGGAAGTGACTGGGTAAGCTCCCCTTGCACTCAAACTTGCCAGCTGGTCCTGATGTCTCTGGCTCCTGTGCTGCTGTGGCCTGTCCTCATTGCATTCCAGATCCAAGTCCAACATCATGTTACTGTTTGGTTCAGTGCCGGTTTGGCGAAGAAGCCCACCAGCTGGGGATATCTGAGCCCTATCCTTATTAGTCACACTTGTTATCTCATCTGTGTTTGGGAAGTAGAGCTCCACTCATATTGCCCAGGTCATGGTCCGCTGCCCTGAGGTGTCCAGTGGGCATCCAGGCCTCCTGTTGTCTCAGCAGAAAGGATGGGGAATAGGATTGCCTTCCAGGAAATGTGCTTGTTTCCCTGTTCTCACCATGGGGGCACTTGCCTGGAGCTCCCATGTGACTTAAGAGTGGAGGCCAGGGGTTGGGGATGCGGCCAAGGGCTGGATGGTGTCCACTGCCCAGTCCATGTCCTGTTGTTCCTCCCTGCTCTGTCCTTGGTCCAGCAGAGATGCAAGTGCCTGAAGCTCAGGCACAAGCAGCTCAGATCTCCTGGGAATACGGAGGGGCATGGTGCCTGCTGGTAGGAGCTGTCAGGCTGGAGCATGGGGCCTTGTTGAGTGAAGCCAGGAGGTTTCTGCTCCATGCTCTTGGGGCAGGAGCTGGTGGAGTCAGTGCACCTGCAGAGCAGAGAACTCTCCTGAATGGATTTTCTGATGCCCCCTGAGCTGGTCCAGAAGGAGAGGAGATTTCATGGCCACCATGGAGGGAGGAGATACCATGCTGGCTCATGCCCTGGCCTGGCTGAGCTGGTTCCCCCATCAGACCCTGCTCTAGGGGCTGTCCCTGCTGCTGGGGCAAGGCCACATTACAGCTGGGGTTGTGCTGGGGAGCGTAAGGGAGGGGGAAGGCTTGGAGTGTTTGAACAACTGACTTACACCACTGGGCTGATGTTTGGAGATGGTTTCTCACTCTTAGACTCAAACTTTGCATTTCCCCACCCTGTGCAGTTAGAGGAAGAGAGGGGGAAGTGGACGTATTCATTTTCTGCAAGTTCCCCTCAGAATCTGGCAGATGCTTTGAGAACAACCTGGGGCTCCCCCCACACCATCAGCTGCAGCTCCTCTCTGCACCCCAGAGAATCCCACTATTTGCATAGCAGCAGGTCGGATTCATCAGCAGCCCCCAGCGCTGATCTCATAGAGCCAGATATGTTTGACGCTTTTTTACGGCCCAGACATTGCGGGGCTGGAGAAGAAGCCTTGAAAGAGCAGGGAACCACGTAGTTTGGGTGGCTAACAGCACAGCGTTCGCAGCTCTAGGCACCGCTGGGCGCAGTTTCCAGAGAATCATAGAATCCCAGAGCAGCGGGGCTGGAAGGGAGCTGCAGAGTCACATCTAGTCCAACCCCTGCCTGAGGCAGGATCAGCCCTGTGCAAACCGTCCTGTACAAATCCATTATCTGACCTCTAATATTTAAGTTCAACATCTGGTAGCTCCAGAGCCTTTGTCATTTCTGAGCCCAGGCCCCTGCATGGAGCACTCCAAAACTGGGAGTGGGATTTTAGTCTTGGGGTCTGGTGCCTAGCTGTGGCAGTGATAATGGGACCAGTCAAAAAATTGGGGAGTGTGGAAACTAACACACACAGCCACCAAAGCCTGAATTTGGGGTCCAGGCACTGAAGTGTGCTGCTGAGCAACCACACATTTTTACTGGTGAGGCCGTCTTCTGTAAAAAGTGGGGGGCTTGTAATGTGGTTGTACTCAATGTGACTGTGCTCCTGGATGCCTGGCATAGTTCAAGCACTCCAGTCTTCAAGTCTCCAACACACCCTAGCTGTCAATACAGTGAAACTGGAGACAACTAACACAAAAAGGTTTCTTTTAAATATTTATTAAATTAAATTAATGATCTAAAAAAAGAGGTCAGCAGAAGATTGATCCATGTTGGGCCCTGCAGCTATACCTGGTGTGTTAAAGCATTCATTACACAGAATACCTGCAAATCACACTTCAAATTACCTGCAAGTACTTGTGAAATGTAGCAGCACCTGGTGGGCAAGGGGGCTCAGGACACATAATTTGGTGAGTTGATATGTACATGAGATGTACACATGACAGATCTTTTTTTGTCCACAATGGGACAACTTGCCACAATCAAACTAAAATGCTTTGGGAGCTAGTCTAGTTTGCCATGATGTGGGACAATTTGAGACAACCAGACCTCGTGCACATGTACATGGTGATGCGGTTATGCTAACCAAATGGCAATTTTCGTCATGTGTACATGGGCAAGTCCTCACATGTACAAGTGCCCCTAGAGACCAGCTGGGAATTGTTGTTACAGACCCAGCAATCCATGCACTGCAGCTGGGGGCACTGAGATTAGGGACAAACACTGACTGGTGTCATTGCCTGTTTGTTTCCCATCTAGGCCTTTACTCAGCATGATGCCTTGGGCTAACAGCGGTGTGATTCCCCTGTGGATAAGGGCAGGATCCAGCCCACAAGGTTCTGGATAGAGCTAGTGCTGTTATAGCTGCACAGTGAGGGGCAGGGGAGCTGGGGAGTGTGGGTGGGTGAGTGTTGGGGTGGTTGGGAGAGCAAAAGTGAGATCTTGTCCAGAGTGGGCTGCTGAATGCTGGAGCCTGCAGAAAGACCAGGGAACCCTGCGACAGGTCCTCAGCTGGGGAAAGAAATGCAGTGATAACAGCGGAGCTGAGACAATTTTCATCAGCTGGGCTGAGGCCTGCTGTGTGGAGTCTGGTTTGTATTTGAGCCAGAATGGGGCTAATCTGAGGTCCCCATCCTTGTGCCTGTGGGCAGCTCTAAGTGGGGATCAGAGCTACCCTGGTCCTTGTGCCCCTGTCAGCGCACCCGGCTGAGGATGCAGTTGTCCTGCCCTGGCTGTGAGTCAGTGCTGAGTAAGGCCTCTGCTTTCCCTGCCTATCTCAACACCCTGAGTCAAGGCAAAGATGTTGCCTTCTTCAGTGGGTGGGTAGGAGGAAACCCCAGTGTGAAAGCAAAAGCCATTTCCTTCCTCTTCCTCAGGACAGAAGATATGCAAAGAGAAGTGAGCTTTGCTGTAGTCAGTTGGCTGGCGATAGCTCCATACCCAGGACACCGGGAATCTGGGCACTCTTGTGTTGGGTAAGTACCTGGTGAAATAGCCACCTTGCCTGGACACAGCGCGGACAGGCAGGGGCAGTTCAGGGAAGGGGCTGGGTGCAGATGCTAAGGTAGGATCCAGACAGAGACTCTGTAATGTCATAACACAGAAGAGCTGCCAGGAATTGTGTCATCAAGGGGGACTTTGACCTTCCAGCTGAGTTGGGAGTAAATACTGCTAATGTTGGTAGGACCGAGGGATCCCGGGTGTGAGTGTTGACAGATTCCTTCTTTAAACAGTTACTGAACCAACAAGAGGCGAAGCTGCTTGGGACTTGGTCTTGGTGGTGGATGAGATCACGTAGCAGTAACAGAGAAAGTAGGCTTGGGCAGAGAGATCATGGGTTGATTTGGTTGAAACTGAAAATAGTTTTATCAGAAGCAGTTCTCCATTCTGGAAGGACAGACCTCTGGAAAGGGAGGGTATCGGAGCATGAAGTTGGCTGGATGGAGCCTTGCCAGGACCTGAGTGTGGAGGTCACCTGCAATACATTTCTGGCAAAGGTGCTAAAATGATCTGGAGCCTGTATCCCAAACAAGGGGTAAATGCCTGTGGTGTCACAGCCCCTCCCCATCCCTTCAAAGTTCAGGAAATCAAAGGGAGAGGAGTTCAGAGCACGGAGGAAGAGGGGGGAGACGGGCGGAGTACAACTTTTCCATTTCTTAGAAAACGTGATGCTTGATTCAAGCAAATTAGCAGTAGGGTACAGAGTTCACTCTTCCTGGCCTGTGGGGAAGCCCCATGAAGTACTGTTTATTCATCTGTGAATGCTTTAGTTCATTAATTTTGATGCCTTTAAACCACTCCAGACTTCCCTTTTTATCATGTCTTCTTACACAGGCTTGTATTAATTAAACATGATGCAAGAGGCTGGCAAGGATTTCTTAGGGTGATCTCTTCTACTGGACCAGCTGTATCATTGGGATAGTGTTAGACAAGCTTTCAAATGCTAGATTGTCTTAGAGAAGTGAGAAGTCGACTCATAGATTTCATAGACTTTAGGGTCTGGAAGGGACCTCGCGAGATCGAGTCCAGCCCCCCCTGCCATAGGCAGGAAGTCTGCGGGGATCAAATGATCCCAGAAAGATAAACATCCAAGCGCCTTTTGAATGAGTCCAGAATAGGTGCTTGCACCACCTCCAGGGGGAGTCTGTTCCAGACTCTGGACCCTCGGACCGTGAAGCAGTTTTTCCTTACGTTCAATCTAAATTGGCCTTCTAGGAGTTTGTGGCTGTTGGACTTTGTTATGCCTTGGGGAGCTGTAGTGAACAACTGTTCTCCCAGGTCCTGATGCACTCCCCTTATGTACTTATAGGCTGCCACCAAGTCCCCCGGGAGCCTTCTCTTCTCCTGGCTGAAGAGTCCCGTGTCCCTCAGCCTCTCCTTGTAAGGTTTTCTCTCTTGGCCTTTGATCATATGGGTGGCTCTCCTCTGGACTCTCTTGATGGAGAATAGGTTTAGGTTGGAGATCAGAAGGCAATATTTTACAGTTAGGGTGGCCAAAATCTGGAACCAACTTCCCAGGGAAGTGGTCCTCGCCCCTACCTTGGGCAAATTCAAGAGGAGGTTGGACGATCACCTGTCTGGGGTCTTGTGAACCCAGCATTCATTCCTGCCTGTGGCAGGGGTCAGGCTAGATGATCAGATGATCTGTTCAGGTCCCTGCTGACCTTAGCTACTATGAAACTATGAAACTATGAGTTTATCCACATCCCTCCTGAACTGGAGGGCTCAAAACTGGACTTCCCACATATCTGAAGAAGGACTTTTTGTTGTCCTTGATTCTGACAGATAGTCTGAGTTCAGTGTCTGCCTTGGCTATTCTGAATTGCTTTCTACTGGTGTGGGCAAGTGCTGAATAGTCCTCCTTGGTGATGATTCCCATTTTCCATTTGGTATAGGCTTCTCTTTTACGTTTCAGGAGGTCCAACAGTTTCCTGTTTAGCCAAGGGGGCTTTACTGCCTGCTGACTGCATTTTCTGTGGGACAGGATGGACTTCCCTTGCGCTTCTAGGATTGAGTTCTTAAGGAATAACCATTCCTTGTGGACTCCTCTTCCCAAGGGCCCATGGTCTATTAGTGCCTGACCAACCAGTCTCCTGAGTTTGTGAAAGTCAGCCTTCCCAAAGTTCAGGATTTCTGTTTTACTGAGGGATTTGCCCACCCTGCATTGAATGGAGAAGATGATCAGTTCATGGTCGCTGTCACCAAGTTCCCCTCAATCCTCAGATTGCTCACCAGATCATCCTCTTTAGCCAGAACTAGATCCAGCAATGCCTCTCTTCTAGTCAGCCCACGGATCTCCTGTGTTAGGTAGAGGTCATCAATGCAGGTGAGAAAGCTATGCAACTGGCCAGATTTGGCCGTGTGCTCTTCCCAGAGCATGTCAGGGAAGTTTCATAGTTTCATAGTTTCATAGTTTCAGGGTCGGAAGGGACCTAATAGATCTTCTAGCCCGACCCCCCGCCAGGGCGGGAGAACAACCCAAAAAACACAAACAAAACCACTCACCCTAAAAACAAAAACGGGACTCAAATGAGTCCAGCCAGGTAAGTATCCAGCCTCTTCTTAAAGATCCCCAGGGTAGGGGCCAGCACCACCTCCCTTGGAAGTTGGTTCCAGCTCCTAGCCGCCCTGACTGTGAAGTAGTTTTTTGAAGTCCCCCATGACAATCATGCATCGGGAGCGTGCGGCCTCAGTCAGTTCCCTATTGAATTATTGATCCAGTTCTTCTTGGTTGGGAATCTGTACTAGATGCCTACAGTTATTTCCCCTTCCCCATGCTCTCCCTGTATTTTAACCTAGGGGGTCTCAAGGCACCCTTCTTGGTTAGTGAATCCAGTTTGTAGGGAGGCATACTGCTCCTTGATGTAGAGAGCTACACCCCTGCCCCTCTTCCTAACATGGTCTCTCCTGTACAGGGTATAGCCTTCTATACCCACAGACCAGTCATAGGTGGAGCCCCACCAGGTCTCCGTTATCCCTGAGATTGTAATCTTTATTGCATAAGAGAAGGGTGAGTTCCTCTGGCTTGTTTCTCAAGTTCCTGGTATTTGTGTACATGCAGTTGAGTCTGTCAGGGAAGCCCTAGGCTTCCTTGTGTGATGGGACGTGACCTTTCCTTGGGCTGTTGTCAGAGTGGGTTCCCTTGGGCTATCTGTGATGGTGTAGAAGAGAATAAAGAAGGACCTTACCTGCTGAGTTGGCACAAGGCAGTGGGACAGCAATGAAAAGCAGCACCGGGGGATAAGGTGAGCACCGGGGAAACACCAGCACTGGCGTGGTTGTGCTACATAAGTGTGTGCCGCCAGCACATAAAGGGCCTGAACCCAAGCGAGAGTTAAAAGGAGCCTGACCCAGAGAGACCAGAGGACTGGAAGTGAGGTCTGGAAGCCCTGGGAGGGATGAATAGTTGAAGGCAGCCAGCCGGCAGCAAACCCAGTGAGGTGGCTCAGAAGAGTCAAAAGAATTACCCCCAGCTTGGTCCTGGCCATCAGGGATGGAAGATTGGGACTTGACTGGGGATGCTGAACCTAGAAAAGAAGATAGAGAAGAACCATGAGTACAGTGGACCAAACTGGCTCACAGGGGATGGTTTCTACTGCAAACCCTAAAATACAAAGGAGTTTTTGCAAGCCAAGGACTGTGGTGGTCCAACTCTGGGCTAGAGGACTAGAAAGAGGGACTAAGTCCCGGAGTGATATTTGAGTTCCGTATTGTTTTTGTTTTATATACGTTACCTACCTCAGAAGGCACGATACAGAATTATAGCCTGTGAACCCATAACATCTTTTGGAGAGCTTAAAGATTGGCGTAAGGCAGAGTGTGGGGGAGGCAGAGCCCCACATGACAGCGCCAGGGCTGGCTAAGGACAGCGCACATGGGGAATAAGATCTCCTCCAAAACTGCACAGAAGATCAAGTCGTGGCAGGAAAGGGTGGTTGCCTTTACCCAAGTTCCAGTTGTAAGATGCTAGAAGCAAGCTGTCCACTCATAAAAGAACCGAGATGGTAAGGCCATGTGGACATGTTAAGATGTGCCTCACGGGATAGGCACGTGCACTTCCACACTACCCAAGCTGTTACTACTGTGATTGGCATGACCTGGGCTAGAACTTAATTGACCCCGTGCCCCAGTGATCTTAGTTTAAAGCCCTGTCAAGTAGGTCAGCCATTCTGGCTGAGAAGAGCTTCTTTCCTTTCCAGGTGAGGTGGAGGCCATCTCTTCCCAACAGTTCGCTACCTCTCTCACTGAAGTGCTGACTGTGGTCAAAGAAGCCAAACCCCTTGTAATGGCACCATCGCTGGAGTCTTGTGTTCACCTCACCGATGCACCTTTGCCTCCATGGCCCGTGACCCATAACCGGGAGGATCAAGGAAAAAACTACCTGAGCCTCCAAATCTTTAAGCCCAGTCCCCAGAGCCCTCTAGTTACTCGTGACCTGTCTGGGATTGCTCTGAACTGTATCATTTGTGCCCACGTGGATGAATAGCATGGGATGGTGGTCAGAGGGCTGGATGAGTTTGGGGATCTTCTCAGTCACATCCCAGACATGAGCCCCAGGGAGGCAGCAGGGTAGGGCTGGAAGGGAGCTACAGAGGTCACATCCAGTCCAATGCCTGAGGCACGATCAGTCCTGCCCAAACCATCCCAGACAAATCCATCATCTAACCTTTTAGTAAAATTACCATTAACCATGACACAACACAAAATGTCAGAACTGCATCTGCCACAGGTAAAGCAGGGGGACCATGCTGGCCAGTGTCCTGCTTCTATAAAAAGTTGATAATATACTCTCAAGAGATCCCAGGTAGAAGCCATGGCCCCGACTACAGAGGAAGGCAAAATGGCCCCAGTCTGCACCAGTCTAAGCATGAAGGAAAATTCCTTCCTGACCTCAAATATGGCATTGGTCTGATGCTGAGCAGAGGGGCAAGACCCTCTTCCCAGGGACCTCTGGATTTGAGTCCCAGCAGGAGCATTGGCACAGCCCAGTCCTCACCCCCAGCCTGGGCTGGAGCCAGCACCCAGTGCCTCTGAAGAAGGCTTAAGACTCCCCTGACACATGGAGCAGAAAGCAGGGGTAGGGGGCAACCAGCAAAGCCCAGAAGCCTGGACAATCCCCATACAGGCATTGCTATGTCTAGATCATCTCCTACCAATGGCTGTCCAACCCCTTTTTAAATATCTCCACTGATGGAGAATCCACAATTTCCCTGGGCATTTATTCCACTGCAGTTTTTCCTGAGATCCAATCAAAACATACTTTGCTGCAGCTTCAAGCCATTGGTGTGCATCCTACTCTCTGCAGCAAGAGACAAAGTGTTTTCTCTCTTCTTTATGACAGTTCTTCAGGTATTTGAAGACTCCTATCGTGTCCCCTCTTAAACGCCTTTTTTGCAAGCTTCAGCAGGTCTCTTGTCTGTGTTGTTGTTCTTCGCGGGTGAAGATGACTGCATCTGGAGTTGGGGGACAGGTGGGGAGAAGAGAGAAAAACCTGCATCCAGCGGTGGGGAGGGGGGAGAGAAAAGAAATGTGAAAGAAACAGGGAGGGAGAAAAGAGAAAAGGAGAAAAAAAAAAGAAAAAAGGAGAAAAGAGAGAGGAAAGAGAAAGGGGAGGGGGGTGGAGGCTAAGTCGTGAGGGTATTTAGGTGACTTATGAGCCCGATATTTGCCTTAAACAATCTGCTGCAGCAGGGGCAGGACAGCAATGACGACCGGGTATGAGGGGTTTTTAGTTTTGCTGGCCACACGTTCCTTCATTGCTTCTGCTGTGCATTGCTGTTTGAAAGCCAATGCTCTGGTCTGGACTGATGAACTCCAGGATTTGCTTCCATGACTCCAGGTTAATGCTGAAACTCTTTAGGGACACCTTTAGAGTGTCTTTCCACCACTTCTTTGGTGTGCCCTGAAAGCATACTCCATTTGACAGCTCACCATAGAAGATTTTCTTTGGCAGATGAGAGTCGGGCATTCTTGAAAGGTGGCCAGCCCATCTTAGCTGTGCCAGTTTCAGTAGAGTGTGAATGCTGGGGAGATCTGATCTTCCAAGCCCATCAGTGTCCAGAATCTTGTCCTGCTGTTGAGCCCCAGCTCAAGTCTGGGATCGTGCCCGGTATGCAAAAGCCAATAAAGATACCAGGGGTGAAAGTATAAAGATTTATTGCTAGCAATACAAGGTGCAAGCGGAATAATTTCACGTAACAAGCACACAGAGTCTTAATTATGAGCATCTTTTATACAGGAGTATTTGGACCTTCATAAGCATTCTTTTTGCTAATTGGTTATAAGGGAGTGACGCAAGGAGTTCTTTACTGAGCATGTCTCTATACCTGTGTTTTAGCTATGTATCTCATTTCCATACATGTATGTTTCATTAGCATACTTTCTCCCCACCTAGGGGTGTGAATCTTAATATTTAAATCAGTTCTTTGCCCTAGTCCACTAATTCTGTTTTTGTCAAGCCTCCTTTATCTAAGACTGTCTTCTCCTTATCATTGCAGTTGGGCATTAGTTACATAACAGAGACTTTTGCTTGGGCTATGTGTAGTGGTTTCTAGGTCAAACCTGACACTGCCACTTGATCTTTAGTATTTTTCATAGGCAGCACAGGTGGAAGTGGTTTAGTTTCTGGACATGATGCTGGTAAACGGTCCAGGTTTCCCAGGCCATAGAGGAGGGTCTTTGTGTACCTCCAATTTTGTTGACGTTCCAATGCCTCTGTGGTTCCAGACTGACTGATGGAGCCCACTGAAGGCCACGCTAGCTTTCGCTAGTCTCACGTTGACTTCGTCGTCGATGTGGACAGCACAGGAGAGCACACTGTCTAGATAGACAAACTTATTGACCATTGGCAGTTGTTGGCCTTTAACTGAGATGTGTGGTTCCTGGGGTGTTATGCCAGGCACAGGTTGAAACATCACTTCAGTCTTCTTTGTGTTAATAGTGAGTCCTATTCTTGTCATAACCTGACGAGAATAGGCCCATGGAGAATAGGTCCATGGACAGGCATGTCAGCCTGTGAGCCTGCGCATAATGCACAGTCATCAGTGAAAAGGAAGTTGCAAAGCATGGCTATCTGGACTTTGGAGCTTGCTTGGAGCCTGCGCAGGTTGAAGATGTCTCCGTCAAAACGGTACCTGATCCCCATACCAAGGTTGTCTTGGAAGGCATCTGACAGCATGGCAGAGAATACCATACTGAAGAGGACAGGTGTGAGCACACAGCCCTGCTTGACGCCATTTGTGGCCAGAAAGGGGTAAGAGCATCCACCATTCATAGTTTCATAGTTTCATAGTTTTAGGGTTGGAAGGGACCTAATAGATCTTCTAGCCCGACCCCCCGCCAGGGCGGGAGAATAACAAAAGAACCCTAAACAAAAAACGGGACTCAAATGAGTCCAGCCAGGTAGGTATCCAGCCTCTTCTTAAAGATCCCCAGGGTAGGGGCCAGCACCACCTCCCTTGGAAGTTGGTTCCAGCTCCTAGCCGCCCTAACTGTGAAGTAGTTTTTTCGGATGTCCAATCTGTACCTCCTCTCCATCAACTTGTGCCCATTACTCCTTGTTATGCCAGCGGGGGCTAGGGGAAACAGCGTCTCCCCCAAACCCTTCTGGTTCCCCCTAGTGAGTTTATAGACGGTCACCAGGTCCCCCCTCAGCCTTCTCTTGTGGAGGCTGAATAGGTTCAAGTCCCGCAGTCTCTCACTGTAGGGTCTGCCCTGTTGTCCCCGGATCATGCGGGTGGCCCTCCTCTGGACCCTCTCCATGTTGTCCACATCCCTCCTGAAATGGGGCGCACAGAACTGGACACAATACTCCAGCTGCGGCCTGACCAGCGTCGCATAGAGGGGGAGGATCACCTCCCTGGCTCTACTCGAGATGCACCTGTGGATGCACGACAAGGTCCGGTTAGCCCTGCCAACCATGACCTCGCATTGTCGGCCCATGTTCATCTTGGAGTCAATAATGACACCAAGATCCCTTTCCGCCTCCGTGCTCTCAAGTAGGGAGCTCCCCATCGTATAAGTGTGCTGCTGGTTCCTACTACCCAAGTGCAGCACCCTGCACTTGTCCGTATTGAAACACATCCTGTTCCTGACCATTCACAAGGACGCGTGCTATTGTGCTGTCATGGAACTGTCGAACCATATTGATGATTTTTCCAGGGCATCCATACTTCTTCATGATTTCCCAGAGGCCTTCACGGTTCACCATGTCAAAGGCCTTGGTTAGGTTGATGAACATGAGGAGAAGGTCGACATTCTGTTCCTGGCACTTTTCTTGAAGCTGCCGGGCTGCAAACACCATGTCGGTGGTTCTGTGTCCTTTTCTGAAGCTGCATTGGCTCTCAGGCAGTAGGTCGTTTAGATGGTCAGTCAAGTCAGCCAGTTGAGAAGGATTCTCACGGGTCTCTTGCCAGCAGTTGAGGAGGAAGATGCCCCTGTGGTTGTCACAGAGTTGGCGATTTCCCTTCCTCTTGTACAGGTGGACGATAGAGACATCCTTGAATTCTTGAGGGACTACCTCCTGTGCCCACATACTGCAGATGATCTTGGTTAGTTTCTCCGTGAGGTAGTGACCACCTGATTTGTAGACCTCCACTGGAATAGCATTGGGTCCAGAAGCCTTGCTACTAGGCATTTGTTGTATGGCCTTTTGGACTTCTGTGATTGTAGGTGGAGCTTCAAGAAAGGTTTTGACGGTGATTTGAGGCAGCTAGCATATGGCATCGTTGTTGACGGAGGAGGTCTGATTGAGGATGGCGCTGAAGTGTTCAGCCCATCTCTGGAGGATCTGGGCCTTGTCAGTTAGCAGCGTGGTCCCATTGGCAGACAGCAGAGGGGAGGATCTGAGGACCTGAGGACCACAGAAAGCCTTTAGGGTGTCAAAGAAGGTCTTCGCATTGTTTTGGTCAGCATAATGCTGGATCTCATCTGTTTTTTTCTTCAACCATTTGTCCTGCATCCCTCATAACTTTCATTGAATGGTCTTCCAAATCAAGCTATAGGCGTTTTGTACTGACATGGACTTATCATAGAGGTAGGCTCTGTGGAGATGTTGTTTCTCTACCAGCAGCCGTTGCATCTCCTTGTCATTTTCATCAAACCAGTCTTGGTGTCTGTAGGCACTCAGTCCCAGAGTCTCAAGAGCTGCAGAGTGTATAGCTTCATGAAGCCACTTCCATTTGGCTTTGATGGAGCTGGAATAGAGCAGTGTAGTGTGAAGCTTATCTTTCAGATGGTTCACAAAAGACAGCCTGGTGCTGACGTTTATCAGCCCAGCAGTGCTGAAGCACTTAGGCCCACTTCATCCTTGCAGACACTGTCTAGTTTGAATCATGATCTTTAATGAGGAGATGATGAGTCGATGATCAGTCCAGCATTCAGTGCCACACATTACTCTGGTTACATGGACATCATGTCTGTCCTTCCTTCGGACAATGACATAATAGTTGATAAGATGCCAGTGCTTGGAGCAAGGGTGCATCCACGATATCTTCTTCCAGTTGAGGAGATGGAACATGGTGTTAGTAACCAGGAGCTTGTGTTCAGCACATAGTCTGAGCAGGAGAAGACCACTGCTATTGCAGCTTCTGATCCCATGCTTCCCGTTGATGCCATCCTGGCGCTGAAGTCACCAAGGAGGATGAGATAGTTAGACTTTGGTACAGCAGCGATCGTAGAGTGGAGGTCATCATAGAACTGGTTCTTGACTTTGCTGGAGTTGGTCATGGTAGGGATGCACACACTTATGATAGTGGCGCACTTTTTGCTAAGCAGAGGGAGCTTGAGCCGTCCGTCCGTCATTCACTCCCTTGGGCAGGTTGGTCAGCTTCTTGATGAGGTTGTTTTGTATAGCAAAGGTGACACTTTCTTTCCATTTGGCTTCACTGCCATGACCACTCCAGAAGGATGTAACCAGTTTTTCCGTCTGTGAGCTGCCCTTCGTCGGGTAGGTGAGTCTCACTGAGGGCAGCGATCTGGACATTGTATCTGCCAAGTTGATGGCAGTTCTCCTTTCAGGTCTGTTGGTGTTTCCATTGGTCAATGTATGTACGTTTCATGGGCCTAGCTTGAGAGGGACTGATTTCTTTTCTTTTTGACTGCTGCAGTGGGACCCCTGCCAGCTGAGGTATGCTGGCCAGGGTGAGGTGAAGCAGACAATGTTTGGGATGCTTTTTCTACCCCCTTACTTATTCTAGGAGGTGTGCAGTGTGGTCCTGAATAGGGCTGCTCAGTCACTCAGGGGGCTGCCAAGTTCTACTGCTGCTTCTGTCCAGTAGAAAACCACCCAAAGCCCTGAGCTGCCTGTGTGCAGGTTTGCGGCTACAGCTTCCAGTGCATCCACTTCTGCTGCTTCATCTTTGGCCTGTCGCCACAGAGCTTGTGCTGGATGTGAGTTGTGTGGGATTTAGATTTAAGTGAGGAAGATTTGCACAGCGTCTGCCTCCTTCTCTTGTCTGAGCCACTTGGTAACCAGCAGCAGGACAGTGTCAAGATGGCTGGAGATTCGCCAAGATCGTAGAACCATAGAAGTCGGGTCAGAAGGGACCTTGCAGATCTTCAAGTCCTGCCTGGGCAGGAAAAAACTGGGCTCAAATGACCCCAGTCAGGTAGGCATCGAGCCGCTTCTTAAAGACCCCCAGGGTAGGAGCCAGCACCACTTCCCTTGAAAGTTGGTTC
>NW_005842584.1:441392-441924 GCF_000455745.1 Alligator sinensis
ATATTTGAAAAAGGACTTTTTATTATCTTTGATCTTGGACGCTAGTCCTAGCTCTATGTCCACCTTAGCTTTCCTAACAGCCCCCCTACAGGCCTGAGCAGTGGAGGTATACTCCTCTTTGGAGATTGCGCCCCCCTTCCACTGGGTTTACACCACCTTTTTGGCAACCAGGCATTGCTGGACGTCCTTGGTGAGCTAGGGAGGCTTTTAGGCACTCTTGCCCCCCTGGCTTCTTGTTGGGATTGTCACCCCTTGGGCCCTGAGTATTGTCTCCTTAAGGAATGACCACTCATCTTGGCCACTGAGCTCCCCTGCCCTCGAGAACCCCAGTGCCTCACCCAGCCAATCTCCTCAGCTCTTTGAAGTTGGCCCTCTTGAAGTCTAGGGCTACCGCCTTGCTGCAGGCCCTTGTCACCCTGTGCTGGATGATGAATTCTAGCAAGCGATGATCACTATCACCCAGGTTGTCAAGGACCTGGAGCCCCCTTACAAGATCATCGCCTGTGGCCAGGACCAGGTCCAACAGGGCATT
>NW_005842584.1:442271-460320 GCF_000455745.1 Alligator sinensis
CGGGTACAGGGCCCTAGCCCCCCCCTGCACTGATCTCCTTGACAGCTGGTAGGCTTTGTGGCTGCATCAGAGGCTAGCAGACCTGCAGCTTTCACCCTGCTGCACCTTAACATACACAGTGTCACCCATGTCACAAGTTTTGCTTGTCTGCAGTTTGAGGTGCAGTTTCCCCCAAACCCCTGCACCTATCATCTTGAAACTTGGTAGGCTTGGCAGCCAGGCCTGCAGTAGTTTCCCCCCCGGGGCCCAACTGGGTACCCTCACCTGGTTTGGCCCACCCGTTGAGGCGGTTTACTGGGGTGTGGTTACTGTCGCATGCAGACAGCTACTTGGAGCCACAGGTGAGAGGTGAGTGCTGGTGAGGACCAACAGAGGAAGAGTCACTCAGGCGAGTGTGATGTACTCTTTCTCTGGAGGTGCTACCTCTCCCAGGCACCCCAGACACCCCATCCTACCATATTTTAGTAATACCCCACTCCATCCTACCATATTTCAGTAACAGAGACCAACTGTTTATCCAATGAGATTGTAGCTGACTGAACATGGTTATTTTTTCCTATGAAAAAAGACAAAGCACCCAGTTGCTGCAGCTGCTACTTCTATACTCCACCTTGTGCTTCTCAAATGCACTCATCAGCCCTTGCACCAGCTTAACACCAGTGGCCTTGAGAAACACTGGCTCAGTGCTGAAATTGCAAATTTTTGCTCTTATGCAAATTCTTAGCAGGTGGAGACAGAATTGGGGCTTCAGATGCCTCACTGCAGCAAAGAGCTTCAGACCTCAGAGAACAAATAGCTCTGTTAGGATGATGCTAGGAGGAAGCAGAGCCTCTGGGGAATGGCCAGAAGGGCAGGTTAGCAAAGAAAGTCATGTCCTGGAGATGTGAGGGGCACAGTAAGAGCTGACAGACTTTGCAAAGGAAATGACAGCAAAGAGCAAAAGGCACTTGAACCACACAACGAACAGAAGTGAGACCACGATGCAGTGAGGATGGGGTAGAGGTGAAAGATGATCTAGAGAAGACCCAAGAGTTAAGCGGATGCTTTGTCTCTCTTTTAACTGACTGATGTGGATACTGGAAGCAAAAGTAGGATGGGAAAAAGGGACGAGGGTTCAGATGTAGAAAAGACCAGAACTGAAAAGAGATAAAACACCCAGCACTTGATGTTCCCCTGTTGGGCAATCTCCAACTCCAGGCCTGCTGCAGCCCAGAAATCTGAAGGATCGCAGGCTCTGGTGTGGCCGTCTGGCCCCTGGGATATGCCCATGGGTGAGGGGTGGGAGGACAGTGGGACAGGCTTGGTGGGGATGCTGGGACAGTGGGGAGGGCTGCAGGCCATGTCCAATGGCCATGATTGACTTGAAGCTGGCCCTGCAGCCTGTGGGTTCCCTGGGCACACGCTGGGGCAGGCTGGCTTGGCTCCTGCCTGTGCTTGACTAGAGAGTGCAGTGGAGTGAGTGGCTCTTGCAGAAAGGAGCTCTCTCCCCAGTCCCTCCCCTTGTGGTCTCTGCTCCACCTGTGCACTGGGGCTGATGGCTCTGATACTCTCTTGGCAGGTCTTGGGGCCAGAGTCTGTTCACAGAACATACCACTGTGGGAAGCCAGTCTGACCTCCTGGACATCTCAGGCCTCTGGGTTTCCTTGGACAGCCTCAGGGTTGATGTTGGTACTGCTGGGCAGGAAGGAACAGGCCTTGCCTGCATCCATGTTCTGTCTTGTTATCTTTGCAGCTCATGCCCTTGGCTTAGCTGGTGAGTCCTCCTGTCTCCAATTTTCCTGTAGAAATTCCAACCTCCCGACCCCTAGCACTTGGCTGTCCCTGGGCACAGGGTGGTAGTGGGGAGGTGGGGAGGGAGGAAAGCTGCTGAGAGACAATTGTACAACCCCATTTCCTGGAAGGGGAACTGCTGTTGCACTTCTCCAGTGCTTCCTGGAGCAGGACAGTGCCCAGGCACCAGGGGTACCACTGTGGCCTTACCCCACTGTACAGTTGACTAGACAATAGCTGGCACTGGATTGGACCCAAACTTCTCTGAGCTCCTTTGAAATCCCAGCCTAGAAGTGTAACCACGGCCAGTGCCCTGGCTCTGACCCATATGCAGGGCTTGGGCGCATCTCATCCCACCCACCTGGGCACTAAATTCTCCTTTTCCTGCTCCCTCCCTCCCCATCTGCCTGGCCCCAGCAGCTGCACAGAAGGCCGTGCTGACCCTGGACCCCCCCTGGAGCACCGTGTTTAGGGACGAGAGTGTCACTCTGAGATGCACTGGATCCCACTCTCCTGGAAGCACCCGCACCTCTTGGTACTTTGAGGGAAAATTCTGGAAATGGACAGAAACGAACAGCCTCCCAATTAAATCTGCAGCAATGAAAGATAGAGGCAAATACCAGTGCGAGACCCGTGGCTCCACACGCAGTGACCCCGTCCAGCTGACTGTCTCTAACGGTGAGTGCCCTCAGGTGGGCTCCATCCTGCTCTGCACCCACTGCTGGGACCCACAGCTCTGGGCCGGTCACTGGGGCCAATGAGACCTCCTGCAGTTGATATCAGGGGACAACTGTGCAGGGCCTGCCCCCCATCCCCTGCTCTCTCAGGGCTCTCCAGAGACCGACTGAGACAACCTCTCCAGCTTCAGGACAGAGTCTCTGGGATGCACTCCCAGTTTGCTAAAGACATGGCAGCAGTGAGGCAGACACTTCCTGCTGTGGCACTGCAGGGTTGCGGGGGCTGTGCCCGTGCAGGGGGTCAGTCCGGACAGGACCCTGTGCTCGGTTTGTTCCTGAAGCTCTCAGGGCAGTGGTGTGGGCAGCCAGCATGGCCTCCTGTCTGGGGGAGCTGCCAGCCAGTGCCCTGTTGTGCTGCTGCTGCCCATGTCACCCACTCTTGGGACTTGTCACTCATTTCCCACCTTCCCCCTCACTCAGCCTGGCCTTGCCCCTCTGGCTGTTGTGTGACTGTCCTGCCCCTGCCCCAGGGCACATTTCTTTGGCTCTGCTCTAGCACTAGAGGGAGTCTCCAGGTTATTTTGAGCTGTGCAAAGGGTACTTTTCCAGGAGCCTGCCCCTCCCTCACATCAATGCATAAACTGCCCTTGTCAGTGTAGCCTGCAGCCCCTGACTTGCCAGGCACAGTGCACCAAGGAGTGCGGCACCTCATGCAATGGTCCCTGCAGCTCCTGCTCGCTGTCTCTCTCTTTCAGACTGGCTGATTCTCCAGGCCCCGCATTATGCAGTGTTTGAAGGGGACCGGCTGGTTCTGAGATGCTGCGGGTGGAAAGGTGGTAAAGTGGGCAATATGAGATACTACAGAGATGGAAGAGACATCACACCAGGGCATGTTCAGTCCAGTTATACTATTGATCAAGCAAAGGTGATGGACAGTGGCAGATACCGATGTGAAGGAAAAATGAATTCTCCTTTGCTTTATTCTACACAATCCTCCGATGAGGTATTGGTTTCTGTCCACGGTAAGGGGCTGATGTGAGTGTGCGGTTGGGCCGAGACAAGACAGCCACAGGATACAGGGCAGGAGGCCACTGGTGACCTGTGAGGGGAAAGGTTCCCTTGGGCTGGATGGCTTCAGGGGGCTGTAATTCACTTGGGTGCCTCTAGTCTCATTCCAGGCTGCCCCAGTTTAGTTGTGGTGCAGCAGAGCCAGGCCAAGGAGGAGGTGAGACCAGAACAGAGCCCCTGATCTCCAGCTGTCAGAGCAGAAAACTCACAGTGGTAGAGATGGGAAAAGGCAAAGATAGTGGGGTAGACAGCAGTGTGACAGTGACAACACAATGAGTGCTTCTGCAGTGCCCCACCTGTCCATTGTAGGGGCCTTACATAGCAAAGGGAGCAGTACATTGCCGGTGAGGTTCCTTATGTAGTAACCAAGCCTGAGACTTATACTGGATCCAGCCCCGGAGCATGGCTCTCCTCACAGTGGAACCAGTCCAGCCCCTCACCCAACCCCAGCCCCACACATCACACACAGCTGACAAGGGGGCAGAACTGCCTGGCCGGCTCTGGGATACCCTGCCCTTCCAGCCACCCAGAGTCCTGGCCCTGCCTCCCCTTGTCCCAACTTTGTGGAACCATCCACAGGAGAGAGACATTTCACCTCCTGAGTACACGTGTTCACTGTGCTGCATGGGGATTTTGGAGCAGAGGTTTGGAAAGAGGGGACAGGCCCCTGTGAAGTCGAGGGCTCTCCTGTGCCTGCCCATGAACTCTGAGGCTAAACCAGGGGTGGACAAAATATGGCCCATGGCCCAGATATGGTCCATGGAGGGACTTTTTTTTCCACGGTAAGGGGCTCACGTTGAGCCTGGCCCCTGCTGCTGCTCCGTGTACCTGGGTGTGTTGTAGTGCTCAGCTCCCCTTTCTAGGCAGCCCAGGGAGTGGTGACTCCTGACTGCTGCCGCTGCCGGCACCAGCCCCATGGTACTGGAGAGGACCCGCACACACAGCCCTGACCCCAGCCCACCCTGGGCCCACTCTGGACGTGTCCTGGTGAAGCGGACCAGCTCCAGACCACCTGGCACCTATGCACACAGCCCCCACCCTGGCCCACCCCATGCCAGCTCCAGACTCACCTGCTCATGCTATGTAGTGGCAGCAGCGGCAGTGGCTGGGCAGAAGCTATTGTTCTGCATGGGGGAAAAGCGGCCTCTCCCCTTTGCTGCTGCAAGGCTCTTCTTGCTGCAACTGCCAGGAGCCCATGCCCAGGCTGCCACTGCTGCCCTGCTGGGTGGCTCGGAGGCGGCAGTGACGGCAGTGGAGAGGAGGCCCAGGGCAGCCGGGGCACGGGCTCCGGGCAGCTGCAGCAAGAAGGGCCTGGTAGTGGTGGGGGGCGGGAGGGAGGCACTTTTCCCCCAGGCCCAGCAGCAGTTTCTGCCTAGCAACTGGTGCTGCTCAGTGTAGCCGGGTGGTCCAGAGCAGGGGTGGGACAGGCCGGGTCAGGGCTGTGCATGCGGGTACCAGCTGGTCTAGAGGCAGGCCGGTGTTGGGGCTGGGGCTGCGTGCTGTTGGCGATGATGCATGGGCTGCTGGCAGGGTGGGGGGGTGGTACTGACTGGTCTGCGGCAGCTCCCCAGAACTGTCTGTGTAGCCTGTGGCCTCAAATAATTGCTCGCCTGGGCTAAACACTGTGGGGTGACCCAGTCTGATCTCTTTATAGAGCTCTTTTCAACACCGGAGTTGAGGGTGGCTGGCTCAGCTAAAGCCATAGAAGAAAGCCCACTGACCCTGCAATGTGTCACACGGCTCAATCCCCGGAAATCAAACTCACAACTTCAGTACTCCTTCTACAAGAGCACCACGATTGTGAGAGAGCCAACGAGCTCCCCCGAGTACCAGATCCCAGAGGCAGGGCTGGCAGACTCGGGACTCTACTTTTGTGTGGTGCAGGTGGTGACCTCAAGTGTACGGAAACGGAGCCCCGAACTAGACATCGAGGTTAAACGTGAGTGTCTGTGATGGGGATTTTGGGGCAGGATTGTGGATTCCCTAAGACAGGGTGTCAAACCCACCTTGGCCCCGATCTAGACCACGGGGGCTCCTCCCAGTCTGGATCCATGGGCCAGCAGCACCTGTGATGGGGCTGTGGCAGGCAGCAGCACAGGTCCATGGGTCTGCTGCTGATGGTCAATGTCCATCAGGATCCAGGGACCCTGAATTCTGTGGCAGGCCACACCTCACACCTTCTAGTAGCCTGCTGGACTATCAGTGGGCCAGATGCAATGGTTTTGCAGGCCAAATGTGACCTGTGGGTTTTATGGTTGGCATTTTGGCCTGAAGCACTTGACATTGTGCTAAGCTGATGGAGCCTGGCTGTGTGCGTCACTGTGGTGGCTGCAGAGGTGAGGCATGTTTGGGAACATGGCCCGTACCGGTAACACTGAAACCCTGGCCAGGAGTGTGCTGTCCCAGCAAGGTCTGGAACCCCAAAGGGAGGGACCAGCGTACAGGAGTTTGCATTGATCAAACTTGGTGCCCTAGGGCCATGGGGTAGGCAGGACCTGAAACAAAGAGTGGAAGGGCAGGGGCATGGCCCCGTCTTGCCCCTACTCTGCTTTGCCTTGAAACATTTCTTTGTGAATTTTTGTTTGAAAATTGTCACAAAAAATCTTAGAAAAGGAGAAACATTTGCTTTCTTTTAGCTGCTCCCAGCCCACAACACACACAGCAGGTATCTCGGCCAGTGCCAGGGAAACCTCAGCCTGGAGGAGGGTGCAGCTGGGAGGAAGGCAGCGGTCCCCACAGGTCCCTGCAGCACTGCCAGGAGGTGTGAGCCCCGCTGCCCAGTGACCGTGGCCTAAGGAGAGTGCTGGCTGCTGCTCCAGGCCTCCTGCTGGCCAGAGCTGGGTCCCCATGGCCCTGCACAGGGGTGGGTGGGCCCAGCCCCATGCCCTATAGTGTGGGGCTGAGCTGATCCCATGCCTTGTAGGAAGCACATGCCCATCTTCTGTTGTGTCCCCTGCCCCTGGCCCCACCTGGGCCTCTACCCCATGTTGATGTGAGCACAGGGCTGTCATTCTGGGGTGTCTCCAGGAGACGCCCCACCTCCCATAACTGATGTGCAGGTGGGGCTTGTGGTCCTGACTGGGGCAGAAGCTGAGCTCCCTGGACATCCCTGCATCCTGGGGCTGGGTCAGTGCAGCGGGACCCACTCCCCTCTTGGTCTCCCCGCAGGAGTCCCCGTCTCCGGAGTCACCCTGGGGGTGCAGCCCCGCAATGGGCAGGTGGTGGCAGGAGAGGGACTGGTGCTGAACTGCTCCGTGGCTGCGGGCACGGGGCCACTCACCTTCTCTTGGCACCGGGAGGGCTCTGGCCTGGCTCTGAGGACAGAGACTCTGCGCTTACGGAGGACAGACTACAAGATCCCTGCTGCCATGGAGAGAGATGCCGGGGAGTATTACTGCGCTGCCTCGAATGGCCACGACCCGGTCCTGAGGCCACAGGCGACAGTCACAGTGTGGGGTGAGTGGGTCCCAGCTGACGGGAGGATGGGGACATGTTGTTTCCCTGGGGAGGACGTGACTCCCAGCAGTCCCAGGCCCTGTGGGGTGGGTGCTGGTGGATAATGGTGCTGGGGCCCAGGCTGCTGGGAGGGGAGGCGGGAGGCTGCTCTGCGCAGGCAGTGCCATGAGGGAGGCGGCTGTGGCAGCAGGAGGCCGGGGGCAGCGGGGCGTCCCTGCAGGGTGTGGGGGGGCAGCACCCGCTTGTCACCACTCTGCTACCATGGGGGCTCCTGGCAGCCAGGTCTGGGGCCACGTTTTCATCCCATTGAAGCCCTTCATCTCCCTCAGGAGCATTTTGTGGCCACAGTGAGAAATATCTCTGGAGGAATCCCATGCTGGGCTTTTCTTGTCCATTACCTCTCACTTGTCTCTTCCTCTTGCTCACCCTGGGCAAGTGAGAAAGTGCAATAAGAACGTGCGAGGAGCCATGCTGGAGTGCTGTTCTGGGAGTGATTATCCAGGGAATGAGCAAGAAGCAAGATGTATTTGCCAATGTCTTTTCTTAGGCCAACTTCACAGTTGGGAGGGATGTTAGAGAAGTTTAGGGGCATAAAATGCCCTTCCTTAGCTCTCAAAAAGCAATACAAGCCACCTCAGCTAAATAACCAGTGGGAGAGATGCTGTAGCAGCCTACACACTGCCCTGGGTGTGTGGCCCTGGCCCCATGTGAGAGGCCAGAAGACCCCATAGCAGGCGTGGGCTCCACACATGTCCATGGGATTCATGTCAGCTGACACGGCTGCTCCTAGCCAGGCCCAGGGCATCCTGGAGCCAAGGGCTGAAGTTCTCAGGTCTCAGAGCAAACCTGTCCCCTTTCCTGGGGGAGCATCAGCACTGGGGTTTGGGCTTTGGAAGTGCCCAGGAGGCCCCACATGCGGGCACTGCACAAACATGGACCCAAGGGCCACCCTGGCTCCCAATAGCTGACAGCTGTAGTGAGCAAATGCCCCCTCCCTCGTCCTCCTCCAAGCTCCCTGGGGCAGACGGAGCTGTGACGTGACCTGTTCTCTCTGTCAGTCCCGGTGTCCCCGCCTGTCCTGACCCTTAGTGCAGACGGCTTCTGGGCCGCCATCGGGGATGCAGTGGAGATCCAATGTGAGTCGCACCGGGGCTCAGCTCCTGTGGTCTATCGGTTTCATCACGAGGGAGCCCTGCTGGGAACCAGGACAGTCAGTGCCCATGGGCCAGGGTCCATCACCATCAACCTGACATCCAAGAGCGACTCTGGAGCCTACTCCTGCGAGGCTGACAATGGTGTGGGTGACGGCCCCCAGCGCAGCGCCCCCTCCCACCTCGCTGTGCTAGGTAGGCCAGGGGATGATTGTGTTTCCCCAGAGGGGAGGTGTCCTGGGGTAGCAGAGCACACACGTGTGGCCATACTCATGCATGAGAGCAGTGCCTGCATGTTGACACAAGTCTCTACAATCCAGGAGGGTGTTCCCTTCTTCTTTGTGCGGCAGATCCCTTCTGTCGTGTAGCTGGTCTCTTCCAAAGGCCAAACTCAAACCCTTTCTTCTCAGTCTAATCAGCTAATTAAACATCCCATGGATAGTCAGCTCCCAGGGGGCTGTGTAGGGTGTCAGCCTGGCTGTGCAAAACGTCCAGCTCCAAAGCACTCGAAAGTTTGTCTAACTTTATCCCAACTGTATGGTTGGTCCAATAAATGAGATTGCCCTCAGAAATCCTTGCCTCTTGCAGTTCCAATGCCCTCGTTGCTTCAAGGCGCATTGCTCTCATCCACTCTGATCTTACTGGGAGCAGGAAACAGCACCTGTTCGGAAAGCATGGGGGTCATTGCACTTTCAACCAGCTCTCCCATCCACCTGCAGGATCGGCCTTGGAGGGGCTCCCTTGCTAGGGCTGGGCCACCTCTTTGGAGCCCCCCAAACTCTGCGTCAGGGACAGGAGGGCTTCAAGGTGAGGGTGTGAGGGAAGCTGGCATCCTTGCCCCTCCTGCAGGAGGTCTGGGCACTGCTGCCTCTAGAGCCCACACAACTGTTCTGAGCAGCATGGCATGGGGCACTGGCGCCCACCCCACTACCCCACCTGGGAGCAAGTGCCCTGCTGGTCCCCTCTACTCTGTCCACATGGCCAGGGCAGCGTGGGTCCCTGCAGCCTGTTCTCTATGACTGCCCCCCTCCTCCCTGCCCCATTCACACCACTTTTCTCCATGTGAACTAGAGCACAGGCAGGAGCCCTCTTCTCCAGCCTCCTTCTCCCCCCAGCCCCATTCTGTGCTCATGCCCTCTCCCTTGTGCTTGCAGTGCCGGTGGCTGGGGCCAACATCACCACAGATAAGCTGGATCCAGTGCTCATGGTGGGAGAAAGCCTGAATCTCAGCTGCTCGGTGCAGGTGGGGACAGACCCAGTGTTCAGGTGGGTTCATGACACTCAGGAACTGGACGTGGCCTCAGGGCTGGGCCTGCTCTCTCCTGTGGGGAACGTCCTGTATGTGGAGTCGGTGCAGCTGGGCCATGCGGGGAATTACCAGTGCATCGCCAGCAACCAGCTCAGTCCCCAGAGAGTCTTCCTGGCCCCCAGCGAGATTCTGGCCATCACCGTGAGAGGTAAGGCCTGGGGCTGGCTGAGGGACAGGCTGGGTGGGGCTTGGGATAGGATCAGGGTCAGCGTTATGACCAGCTGCAGAGTCAGATTCAAGACCCCACTGGGGGCTTTGCACCCAGCCTGGATTTCATGGTGAGATGAGATGGGGACAGATTTAGTACCAAGAGGGATCCATCCTCATTCTGGTACATCTGAGATCCCAGCCTGATTCTAGGCCAGGCCGTGTCTCTGCCACATGGGTCAGAGCTGGGAAGGAGCTTTTGGACCATAACTGCCCTTAGTAGGATCTGGGGTGCCTGCCAGGAGCCTGCTGAAGAGGGGTGGGAAGGAGGGGAGGCAGTGGGGCAGTAGGGAGGGCATAGTGCTATGGGAAAGCTGGGAGGTGCTGCAGGCTAATGACCGAGACGAGACCCTGCACAGATTTCAGTGGCCCAGCTCCCATGTGTTTGATGCTGTTGGCACAGGGGTGCTGCTGCTTACAACTCCCCAGTGCCCATAATGCTAGGGCTGTAAAAGGGGTAAAAGGGGCATCCCCAGGGCAACAGTAGAGGCTTGCATTGGAAGGAAAGTATCAGGCTGGAGGGGGGTGGTCAGAGGCGCTGCTCTAGGTCAGTCTTGAGACCAGTGTTACTTAACATTTCCATGAGCCACCTTGGCACAGAAAGGAGGATGGTGCTGGGGAGCTCTGCCAGTGACACGGCATGGGGAGCACTGTCAAGAGAGGAGGGCATTGCACAGACCAGATGGGGTGACCCTGAGCCCCCAGGCAATGGGGTCAGGATGGGTTATGTGCTTGGGGCTGCTCCCAGCCAGAAGCTCTTTGGATGGGAAAGACTGAGGAGGAAGATCTCAGGTGCATCAGTCCATCACCGAATGGCTGAGCAACCAGCACAAGCAGCTGTGGAGAGGCCAGAGCGATGTACCGGGATGTCTTGGGTGGCTGCTGCCAGTGGAGACAGGGAGGGATTAATGCCGTGGCCCAAAGCCCTGGTGGCCCCTTGCCTGGGGACATGTGCACAGCCCCAGGCACTGTGGGAAGGCAGAATGCAGCCTGGGGCAGCACAGGGGAGGGCTGGCGCAGTGTTCGGGGAGTGAAGCACTTGTTGGGCGAGGGCTCAGCTGGGTTGGGCGGGGAGGGCATGTGCTGGACTTGGGACTCACACTCCCTGTGCGCTGCTTGGGGATGAGCACCAGGGAGGGACAAGATCTGATGGAAAAGGCCAGTGCTGGCACAAGGGCAGATGGGAATGAAGCAGCAGGTGTTGCTGTGGCTATGAATCAGAAGGCAGCTCCTGGTCCTCGGTGCTGCAAGGCTCTGAAGCCGCCATCCAGTCAGAGCAGTGGGGTAGGGGATGCTGGCTCGGTGTCAGCTGCTGGAGGATCATAGGAGGTGCTGCCTGCAGCAACAGGGACTGGACGCATGGATGCAGTAAGCACAGACACTTGGTGCTGTGGGTGCCAGAGGTTCCTGAGTAGGTTTTTCTTTGTCTCCCCAGCAGACGTGAGTGCCCAGATGGCTGCGAGTGCATCTGTCACGGGTGTGATAGTCGCCCTCCTGTGCCTGGTCGGTGCCATATTGGCTGCTGTGCTCTACATCAGGTACCGGCAGAAAACAGGTAGGTATCTGCCTTGGCCCCACTCCCAGCATGCAGACCTTGCCATGCAGGCCCTCTGAAATACACAGGCATTGCTGATTGTGTCTGAGGATCACACCCATGCAGGTGCTTGTGGGGAACATGGGTATAAAGCGGGCACAGACACAGGGATTCAAACTCCCTCTGTGTGTCCATGGTGTTTGCTCCCTCTCTGCCCTGCTGCAGCCACAGCCTGTCTCCTGCCAGCCCCACAGGGACAACTGGGTGAGTCCCTGGATTCCCACTGCACCTTGCCCAAGAGCTGCAGCAGGGGCTGGGGCTGGAAGCATGAGCCTGGATGCTGGTTTCAGCTCTTCCTCGCTCACCCCTGCCAGCTGCCCTGGCCTCAACCTTTGAGGTTGCACAGTGGAAGCTGATCTCTCCATCACCATTCCCACCCCAGCTCCCCAGCCATTGTCTCTCGTGTTCGTGCAAAAGCCAGCAATGCCTGGCAGCTGGGGCAAGTGTCTAACACCCCTTTTCTCACTTGCTTGCAGAAGAGACATTTTTCACTGCTCAGTGGAGGTGAGTGCAGCCCTGGGAGCAGGCAGGTTGTTGCAGTGCTCCCAGGGCACTGGGAGGTGGTGAGGGGTGAGTTCAGTGTTGTCTTGTTTTTAGGGTCTTGGGTTACTTCATGCTCAGTGCCGGGGTCATCCCTCAGCTACTGCTGCAGCTGCCCCTTCCCTGGTGATGACTGGAGCTGGGTCTTGCGGGTGCAGCCATCTAGGGCTCTGAAGGTGGCTGTCACCATCCCCTCTGCCACCACCCTGAGGTGGGCATGAGGGACCCTTGGTGCTTGCTGGTCAATGAGTCTGAGGCTGGGCACACATCAGGGCATGCTCAGCCCAGGTGCATGGCAGTGACAGGGAACCCCCATCCCTGAGGAAGGGCACAGGAGGGAATCCCCACTGGATGTGGGACAGAGACTGCAGCAGGACTTTACTGAGGGCAGTGTTGGGCGAAGGGGCTTTGGCATGGCTTGCAGGAACATCCAGGGTTTTCCCTGCCTGGTCTCTGGCAGATGCTGGGGAGCATCACGTGAGTGTCTGAGACCAGGTGCAGACAAGTCATGTTGTTAGAGCAGGGACTGGGCTGAGACCCAGAACCACAGACCTTGCCAGGGCTTGATTCTCCCTTGCACTGAGGCCTGTTCTTCTCCAGGCCCAGCTCAGGCCACAGAAGGCTCTTGGCATGAATGTGAATCTGGTCCCCAGGTGTAGGTGCCTTCTTTGTCCATCTGTCTCTGTCTGTCTGTCTGCTTGTGCCCTGCTCTGTGTGTATCCACGTTGTTCCCTTGCTCTCACTGCATCTTCTTCTCCACAGGCGCACTCTGAGCCCAGCGCAGCAGGAGCTCCCTGCCCAGAGGCTGCCTCCCCCGGCTGCCGTGGGCTCCCTGGAGCTGGAGCCAGAGTATGACAATGGTAAAACCCTTTCAGTGTGGGCAGATGAGCCAACTGATCAGGGCAGAGGAGTAATGTCCCAAGCTGGAGCTGTACCAGGGATGTTCTCCTACTCTGGCTCTGTGGCACCCATGGGTACAGATGGGCTGTGGTGCCCCCTGGGAGGGTCCACTCAGACCCAGCAGCTCTGACCCTGCCCGTCATTCCAGGGGATGATGAATGCCAGTGTGCCTTGTCTTGTCTCCAGTAGACAGCTGCCTAGATGCCTTCTCCATCCCAGGCCCTTCAGAGCCCCCTCCCATCAGCCAGACCCTTCCCAGTCAGCTAGACATGAGGGGCAGGGTGTTGTGGTCTCCAGGTCAAGAGCCCATCACCAAAGAACTGGGTCACTGGGAACTGAACTAGCTGCCCTTGCACAGGCCAACATATCTGCACCAGCCAGGCAGAGTCACCCTGCGGACCTGGCACCTCCACACTGGGACTGTCCTGGACCACTTCCATCATGATGTGCACCAAGCACTGCTGCCATGATCCCCTTGGCTCCTGCAAGCAGGGCAGTCTGCGAGATGCCCAAAGCCTGGTAGTGCCCTGTGCCACCGCAGAGGAGCACGGGGAGCATGGCTGGACAGTTTCAGCTTATTGGCTTCCACTGGGGCACGGAGCTACTCTGGCTGGAGTGATCCCACTCGATCGGTGCTCAGCCCTGCTAAAGTACAGCTAACCCCTGATGGCCTTGGCCAGCCTGCTGCTGCCTGGGGGCTTGTGCCTGGGCTGCCTGGGTGGGACTGCGGTGCTAGGGAGCAGGGGGAGCATAGCATGGCTCTAGGGTCAACAAGGACTAAGTGAGACCTGCCTTTTTCTTCCAGTGTGTCCCCAGGAGCAGGAGAGTGGAGACGTGCTCTATTCAGTTATCAGCATCAAGAAAGGAAACAGGGGTGAGTGGCACAGAGCCGTGTCTTGCTGGAGTGGCAGAGGGATTTAACACAGCGGTGGGTGAGGAGACACAGCCGCAGCTGGGTTTCTGGTGGGGAGTTTAGCTCCCCTTGTCTGTGACTTTCTTGACCAGTTAACCAGAGCCAGGAAGTGGGGATGCACCATGGGCAGTTCCTTCAAAGGGAGGTACATCGTCTCGTGGATTCCTTGAATCAATGAATTATAAAAATGTCCATTTCTCTGCCTAAGCTGCAATTAAGCAGCTTGTCTTTGCTGACTGACTTCTCTGGGAACAGTAAAACTTAGTGTGCACGGCTGTTAGCAGTCAGGCCTTTGTCTAGGGGCTGTAGTAAACGTTCGAGGGGTTCCCAGAGGGAAATCCGTGAAATGCTGTTTTCTCACCAGCATCTTCCAGTTCTTGCTACTGCAGTCAGGACTTGTCACTGCGGTAGCTCTAACACTAGCAGAGAAGTGTCACCTACGCATCAGAAGAGCCCACTCAAACAGCAGGAAATATGGAGCAGGGTGAATCCCCAGGGCTGGGGGCTTGGACGCTTTCCTGCATCTCCTCAGGCTGCAGACTCAAGGTTTCTGGCTCCCCAGTGCCGGGATCACCCTGAAATCCTGTGGGAATGGTGTTTGCTTCAGTGGTTGTTCCTTGGGAGGTCTCCATTCCCATCCAAGGCCAGGAGCACAGAGGCATGTGCAGGAATGGAAAGCAAGGGGAGACTAGCTTCCAGCCCCTCCAGAGCCTTGGTTAGGATTTGGTTGCAGGGCTGGTGTCAGCTGGCAGAGAAGCTCAGACATCTGGGGCCCCTCCTGCTTCATGCCCAGGTTGGCAGGATGCAGCTCCTTGGTTCAGACAGGGCTGGCACAGGGGTAGGACAGAGGTCTGGGGTCCCAGGCCCTCAGCGTTGGGTCCCAGGTACATCAGGGAGCTGATTGGGGTGGCATGGGGGTGGTGCCAGGTGCCCAGAGTGTGCACATTACTCCCCAGGCCTGATCCCTTTGTGTCTGTCTTACAGCGAAGCCCACAGGAACTGCTGAGAGGGATAATGTAAGTGTTACCACCACTCCCAACCCAGCCTGCTGCTCTCATGGGGCCTCTGTCTATCCCCTCCCCTCCCCGCTCATGACCCCTGTGCTCTCTCCACTAGGGACACCTTGTCACCTATGCTGTGCTCCCCAGCCCCATGATCCCCCGGGATTCAGCCACCAGAGTGAGGGCATCAGAAGAGAGAGACGAGCCCATGAGCGACATCTATGAGAACGTTCCCCACCCGTAACCTGTGTGTGATCCCAGCAAAGCCCCTCGACACCTGGGATGGACCAATGCTTTGATCCCCACTTGGCCTGTAGCACAGGGTGCAGGGCATGAGGGCTGGGACCTCAGGAGCTGGTTGTTTTGAAGAAGGGCTCAGGACAGCAAAGAAGTGCAGCCCAGCAAGGGCACCACACCACTCCTCCAAAGGCCGGTAACAGCCTCAGGGTGGGAAGGAACAAGTGAATCATGTGCTCCGTCCTCCCTAGTTTTAGCCTCTATTTGTTTCTCAAATCCAGAGCCTGCTTTGACTCAGTGCATTTCTGATCTACATAAGATACATCTGGCAGTTGCAGTGGCAGACTTGTTCAGGGCTATCTTCATGGACACAGAAACCCTGTCCTCTTATCTGTCGGTACTGACATCCTAATGGTGTCGTTAGTGCAGAGATCTCAAAATTGACTCGTGACTGGCTGAGTTAGGGCTTCCTGGCCTGGGGGGAGGGGGCCCAGGCAGCAGCCTTGATCTGCTGTAGGGCTTGGAAAGGGGCCTGTGATTCCTCCTCACCCCAGAGGGTGCTGGCTGATGCTAGGTTGTAGTCATGCCAAGCTATAGTTAAGCTAAGGCACTGCAAAGGATTTTAGGCATAGCAGGCTTCACCGACCACTGGATGACTGGATAAAAGATACAGTGAGCCAAAATGCTGGTTTAGAGTAAGGAACAGGAGCTGAACAGATGGAGGGGTACAACACTAGAGCTCACTAGTAAAGGAGATAACAGGAGGTGAGCTGTACTCAGCAGGGGGTGAGCTGGAGATACCCGAATTCAGAAGGGAGCAAGCTCTAGATGCCTGAACTTGGCAGAAGGAACTGCAGTTGGCAAGGCATGAGCTGCAGGTGTCCAGACTTAGCCAAGAGATGAGTAAAAAGGGATGCCTTGACAGAAAGAGAGAAGGTTTGGTGCAAGGTGGGGGCATCTCAGCTATAAATACAGTGGTTGAGAGGCTTGCCCTTTCATAGTGACTCAGTGGGCATCAGTGCATGTAACGTGTCGCTGACTGTTGTCTGGGCAGGTTTGCTGAGCCAGATTGATCGCTTTACAGACCCACTTGCTACTGTCTTATGAGACGTTCAACTTCTCTGAGCTTTTGCTTCCCAACACAAATTCGAGTTGTTCTTTCTGTGTTGTACCTGGGTTTTGGGAGGCTGGTTGCAGGCAACAGCCTCTGAGAGCCCCTGCCCAAGGAGCTTGAACAGCAAGAGCGACAGCAGGCAGGAGGCCAGTTGGGAACCCTCTCAACCCCTGGCATCTCAGGACAACACTGGCCTGGCTGTTGTGGACATAGGACCCTGCCCTACCAGATTTGTGTGAGAGTGGATTGTTCTGTTTTGCTCCATTAAAGACTGAATTTGCTGTCGGTTGGTCTCTGAGCTTCCTTCATTGAACAGGGAGGTGCTTAGAATGAGTAGATGGTTGGCCCTGGTGTCACGGATTTACAGGGGAGCCACTGACCTTGATCCTCTAGGATGAGCCCCATCCCTGCTAGACCTGTGACCCCACTTGCACTGCCAGGGACGCCCAGCTGTTCCATTCACTGGACTGCCACTGGGTTCTTCCACCAGGTCCAGAGCACTTGAGCTCCTAGCAGAGATTTGCCCTGCAGAGCAGCCTTGCCCAAACAAACCAGGGGAGTTGTGGGAAAGCAAAACTTCCATGCCTGTCTGTGCCAGTTAGCATCACTGGCTCTGTTACACCTCTGTGGGCAGCAATGGTCAGTGGTTGGGGTGGGGAGTCCAGCTCTTGGGGGGGATGTGGGAGGATGAGCAGCAATGGGAAAGGGCAGGATGGGCCTCATACACTTGTGACAGGCTAGCTGGCATTGACCTAGCTCAGGGGTTTTGAAAGGGCAAAAGATGACTGGAGGACTTGGGATTCCCTTTCCTCACCAATCAGGGCCCCAGAGACTCACCCCTCATGACCCCTGATTGGCCCCTGGGGTCACCTGGAGGGGGAGAAAAGGGGCAGCACCGCTGACTCAGGGAGAGACCAGTGAGGGATTAGGAGGAAGGAGCTTCAAAGAGCTGAGCCAGCGGGGTGGGCGCAGGCCTCAGAAGAGCCTGAAGGAGCAGGACCTGCAGGCAGCACGGGGTGTGGCCGGCAGGAGAGGCTTCCTGCTGGGCTCCAGGATCCCCTACCAGGGGCTGTGGCCGGCAGGGGGATCTGAGCGTGACCTGAGGGGTCCCCAGCTCAGCTTCCAGCTGCTCCAATCAGAGACCAGACAGCTTGACATGAGGCCGGGGATCCAGGAAGGTAGCACTTCAGAGGAATCCCAGCATTGGTGGCTGTGTGGCAGTGCTCCTGCTTATCATGTGGGAGACATGAGTTCAAGTCCCAGCTTTGGTGACTTGGGGTGAGTGAGCTAACAAGGAGAAATTCCTCTTGCAGTGGAAAGGGGCCATTGTGTTTTCCACCTTTCTACTCCTCCAGGTACCTAGGCCCTATATTTCTTTGTCCTTGGACATTTTGTATCTTGTGCCTTTTTATATTTCCCCAACCAGTATTGTTTGTTCTGCTGTTTGTGTTTTGTATTTTGTTAACCCTGTCTTTTGCCAATGATTGTAAGTGTCTAACCTTTGTTGAATCCTGCCCCCTTGGGGCATTGTAGTGTCCACTATATCCCCTGTTTATGCTTGTTATGTTCCCAGTATTGTTCCCTCATTAAAAGGTATATGGTTAAGTCCCCAGTGGGGGTCTGGCTCTGCTCTATAGGGGGAGGAGAGCCCCTACACCTCCCCCAGTGCTTGTGCACCTGCTTTGATCCCTTCAGTTGGAGAGGGGGTACCTCTTGGAGTACTGCCCGGGTTACACACTCATGCTCAGCCCAGTGCTTGTCAGCAGGATCGTTCTGTTCTTCTCAGACCCTTCATGTTAGTTTTGTGGAGAAACCAAAGCACTGAGTGCACCTACAGCACCGGGAAAGGCAGAGCTTCCAAAGCACTTTGGAAAAGCTTTGTAGCAACTTAGGATATCCAGCCATAGGGTATAATGGGGAATTAATGAAATATCTCTAACTTTGTTGTTTTTTGTTTGATTTGGATGAAACTTGCAAGGTTAGTAGTCTCTGCTGAGAGCATGAAGCCTGCCAAATTTCAAGATCAGTGCAGGGGTCTGGGGGAACTGCACCCCAAAATCTTGAAAGCAAAACTCATATCATGTGTATGATTGGGGGGGGGGGGGGGGAAAG
>NW_005842584.1:460330-460859 GCF_000455745.1 Alligator sinensis
GGGGGTGAAACCTGCAGGGGTGGTAGTCCCTGGTGAGGTCACTAAGCCTGCCAAGTTTCAAGAACATCAGTGCAGGGGTTTGGGGGAAACTGCACCTCAAGCTGCTGGCAGGCAAAACTCGTGACATAGATGATACTGTGCGTGTTAAGGCACCGCACGGTCAAAGGGCAGGGATGCTAGCCCCTGCTGTGGCCATGAAGCCTGCCAGCTGTCAAGGAGATCGGTGCAGGGCTCCTGGGTTCTGGGGCCCTGCACCTATGACTGCTGACAGACAAAACCTGTGCCATGGGTGCTTGTGCAGCTGACTGTGTCTGTCTTGGGCAGTTGATTGTCTGTATTGATTAGTTCCTCTCCTTAGTCTGTGGTTTTGTAGGTGTTCATTGTTGCTAATGAATTGATTACATTAGCTAGCAACTGTGTATAGAGCTGGCCCCTGAGTGAATCATGATTGATTGATAACTGGTAACACAGTAGTTTAGCAGCCAGGCCTGCAGTAGTTCCCCCCCCCCCCACCATAAACAACGTGAAA
>NW_005842584.1:460931-468772 GCF_000455745.1 Alligator sinensis
GCCTTTGTGGCGGCAGCAGGGGCCACCATCCCTGCAGCTGTCACCCTGCTGCGCCTTAACACACACACTGTCACCCATGGCACGAGTTTTGCTTGTCAGCAGCTTGAGGTGCAGTTTCCCCCAAACTCCTGCGCCTATCTCCTTGAGACTTGGTAGGCTTTGTGGCCTCATGAGGGGCTAGCATATCTGCAGTTTTCACCCTGCTGTAGTGTAACACATACACATGACATGAGTTTTGCTTTCAGGAATTTGGGAAGCAGTTCCCCCTGGACCCCTGCACTGTTCTCCTTGAAACTTGGCAGGTTTCACCCACTCAGCAGATGCTACCAACCTTGCAAGATTCATCCAAATCAGACAAAAGACGACAAAGTTATAGCTATTTCATTAATTCCCCATTATACCCTATGGCCGGATATCCTAAGTGGCTCCGAAGCTTTTCCAAAGTGCTTCAGAAGCTCTGAACTGCTTCGGGAAGCCTAATGAAGTCAGCACTTCGATCCAGACATGCTGCTTCAGATGCTGAAGTGTCCAAAGCTTCTCCAGAAGCATGATCCAGAAGCATGGTCTGAAGCCTCGCACAGCCCTAACGCAGCTCTAGTTGAGGCTTAACCAGTGCTGAGCAGAGTCACTATCACCTCCTGTGTCTTGCACCTGATGCTTTTATTGATGCATCCTAAAGCCACATTCACCTTTGTGTGGCTGCATCACATTGCAGATTCATATCTACCAAAACTCCCAGATCCTTCTTTTCACAGCCCAGCTTTCCAATCTGTTGAGCTCCTTCTGAATTGGGCTGCTGTTGGAAGGTGTCCACAGTCCTTCCCAGTTTTTTGCTTTCTGCAAACTTGCTCACGAAGCTTTCTATGCCAGCATCCAAATTGTTAATAAACAGGTTGAACACCACTGGGTGCAGGACATACCCCTATGGGACTCCACTTGAATCTCCTGTCATTCAGACATGGCTCTATTTATAATTACCCTTTGCTTGCACATAGTGAGCCAGTTGTCTTTCCACCTTGTAGGAGATCTGTCCAGTCCACATTTCTCCAACTTGTTTATGAGGAGGTCATGTGGGACCTTGTCAGAAGTCTTGCTGAAGTCCAGATACACGTTATCCACTGCATTCCCTTTACCTACCCAACTAGCTGCCCTCCCAAAGGAGGAGATTGTTTGTTTGGCATGATTCATTTTTAGTAAATTCAAGCTGACTTCTTGTGATCAGCCTTTCCTCCTCCAGATACTTGCAAATGGCTTTCCTTAGGATATGCGTGAGTAGCTTCCTGGGTATTGAGGTGAAGCTATCAGGTCTGTAGTTCCCTGGGCCCTCCTTGTTGCCTCTTTTAAAGATGGGCACTGCGTTGGCCCTTTTCCATTCCTCTGGTACCTCTCCCATCTCTCACAACTTCAAGAATATCATTACTAAGAGCTCCAAGATCTCTGCCAGTTCCTTTGGTGCTCTGGGATGGAGTTCATGAAGCCCTGCTGACTTCATTCAGAGCTATTGATGAGTACCCTTGACACTTTTATAGGTTTTTTTATACTTTGGGAACAGCTGTATGTTTTGAAAAAGTATTTTATCTAACCAAGGGCATAGAGTAGGTTGTTTAGGCTGGGGGAGATCGCTTGTTGCTTAGTTGTTTAATTGCTGGCCTTGCTAGAAGGAAAGGCCATATCAGCGAGGTCCCTGGTGGGGTTGGAAGGGGGGTTACTTGGTGGAGTTGGAAAGCGGGGTTACTTGCTGAGCTTGCTGAATAACAGGTACCACATCAGCAAATTAACTGTCACGAAGACAAGTTCAAGCTGGCTAGGGGTTAGTCTGTAGCTAGGGCGAAGTGCGCATGGACCAAAAGGGGCAACCTATAGTAACTGCACAGCGTGTAAGGCTAGAAGAGGCTATATAAGGCTGATGCCCACTTGGGTGGGTGTGCTTGCTTTGCGAATGATTGCCAAGCACCGCTTTCTGCGCAGAAATAAAGATTAAGTTGGATCCTTCACCCCTGTGTGTTTATTGGCACAAGCGCACCAGGCACGAACTCACTGTCCTTTGGGGACAACAATATCAAAAGCTTTTTACAGTCACTTTTGTTACTTGAGCCCTCAGCTTGTCCCCTTCCTGATCCAAATATGCCTTATTAGGTGCCTGGCTGTGGTTGAATTTTGTTGTGAAGACTGAGGCAAAGTGGTTGTTGAGCAGCTCTGCCTTTGCATCTTCTGTTACGAGTTCCCCAGGGTAGTTAACAGAAGACCCACAGCTTCCTTGGTTCTTCTTTTCTGGCCCACATACTTAGAGAACCTCATGTTGTTGTCTTGAACCTCCCTCACCAGGTGCAGCTTCTTCTTTATTTTTGCTTTCCGGATTTTGTCCCTGTAGGTTCTTGCTATTTCCTGGTACATGTCCTTGGTGACCTGCCCATCTTTCCATTGCTTGTAGGATTTCCTTTTGCATTCGAGAAGTCTATAAGCTCCTCGTGCAGCCATATTGATCTCTTGCCATTTTTCTTCTGCTTTCATTGTATTAGAACTGTTTTTGGTTAGGCTTCCAATACCATTGCATTTAGAAACTCCCAGCCCTCCTGGGTGCCTTTATCCCTCACTGTCTTGCCAAGGCACTATGCCTATTAGCTTCTTGAGTTGGTTGAAATCTGCCTTTTTGAAATCCAGTGTCCTAGTTTTATTGGCCTCATACTTTCCCCATCTCAGGAACTTATATTTAGACATAAGTTTATTGTTCTGATAACAGACATCTGGAAAATTGAAGTCTTCCATCAGTACCATCCCATAGCTTTTGGATAATTTTGACTTTTCCTTGAAGAGTGCCTCATCTACCTTCTCTTCCTAATCTGGTGGCCTAAAATTAATCCTCACCATTATATTGGTGCTGCCTCCTTAACTTTTCTTCTTCACCCAAATGCATTCTGCTCTGCTCTCTTCTTCCTTCTGAACCAGGAAACAAGCGTATGCATTTTCAACAAACAAGGTGACACCACCACTTTTTTGAATCACAGAATCATAGAAAATGAGGGTTGAAGGGCCCTCAGGAGGTCACATCTAGTAAACCCCCTGCTCAAAGCAGGACCAGCCCCAACTACACCATCCCAGCCAAGTCTTAAAAACCTCCAAGGATGGAGACTCCACCACCTTTCTGGGTAACCTGTTCCAGTGCTTTACTACGCTCCTTGTGAGGAAGTTTTCCCTAAAAGCTAACCTAAAATTCCCTGTCTGCAACTTGAGCCCATTGCTCCTTGTTCTGTCATTTGCCACCACTGAGAACAGCCCAGCTCCATCCTCTTTGTAACCACCCTGCAGGGAGTTGAAGGCTGCTATTAAACCCCTCCTCAGTCTTCTCTTCTCTTACTAAGTAAGCCCAGTTCCCTCAGTCTCTTCTCAGAAGTCATGTGCCCCAGCCCCTGAACCATTTTCATTGCCTTCCTCTGGACCTCAACTTCCCTCGATCTGCTGACAACACTCCTACCAATGCAGCCCAGTATGCCATTGACCTTCTTAGCAAGACAGGCACACTGTTGGCTCATATTTAGCTTATTGTCCCCTGTTACTCCAGGTCCTTTTCTGCAGAGCTGCTGCCCAGCCAGTCAGCCCCAAGCCTGCACTGGTGCATGGGATTGTTCCATCATAAGTGCAGGACTTTGCACTTTGTCCTTGTTGAACCTCATCAGATTTCTTATGGCCCAGTCCTCCAATTTGTCTAGGTGACTGAATCCTAGCCCTACCCTCCAGCGTACCTACTATTTCCCCCAGCTTGGTGTCATCTGCAAACTTGCTGAGGGTGCACTCTGTGCTGTCTTCCAGGTCGTTGATGAAGAAAGGCATTGAAGCAAACTGGCCCCAGGACCAAGCCCTGGTGTACTCCACTTGATACCAGCTTCCAACTAGACATGTAGCCATTGTGCAGAGCAGCAGAAACGGTGAAGACCCATCTGGATAGTCTTTTCTAGGGACAAGTATCGTTCATGGAATAGCTTTTCTTGTAATGCAGGGTCTGCAAGGCGTCAGATTATCCCATCTCTGATCAGAGATTGCCAAAAACACAGGACATTCTCAGTCTCTTTATATTCAGTTACACACAGATCTATACATTGTTCTGTAGTTTGTTTGTATATAAACAAAATTGTGTCTTTCAGAATCATAGATCATAGAAAATGAGAGTTGGGAGGAACCTCAGGAGGTCACATCTAGTCCAACTCCCTGCTCAAAGAAGGACCAGCCTGTGAAAAAACTCCATCCCAGTCTCCTCTTTGGTTTGCTTGTTTTCCTCTTCTCTCTCTCTCTCTGCCCATGTGTCAACCACCTGGTTGTCTAGGTGATCCCCTAAGGAGTAGGGAATTCCCTCTTCCAGTGTACAGGTCCTTTGTGTAACCTTCAAGCCTTTGACCTGGTGGGGCGGTCCCTAGGCAGTGATCACTCCTCAAGGTGAAGGCTGACATTTTTCAAACTGACTGGTCAGCATCAGCAGTGCTCAGAAAATTCCTGATTTTGGTCGGGTTGGGTGATGAGATCAGAAAGGTTATAAAAAGGGTCACTCCATCTTGGAAGAAGAGACATCTTCTGGTCACTGAATCAAGCTATGGGCCTCCAGAATTCTCTGGACATAGATGTGAGTAACTTACCTGAAATCTAGCTAGGACTCTTGAATTAAGTCACGTATCAAAAGGCAACAAGCCCATACTGTTTTGCTCAAGGTGGGTTTTCCTTCTATATTCTGTTGTTTTGTATTTTTTCCTTACCCTGTCCCTCTTTGATCAATAAAGCTATCTGTTATAGCACGCCTTAAGAGGGAAGGGACCAGCCTTGTTAGCTCACTATACACAGCTGACTCAGGTGGCCTTGGCTTTTTACTCTCCTCTTGTATAGGAGGCCTCTTGTGAACGCTTCAGGATAAAAGAAGCGCCCCAAAGTCCCACGGTGGGTTAAGTGCCCTCAGGGTCTACAGGGTCTGGGTACCCCAGGCAGCACAGAGCCCTAACAAAGACCAGACCCTGGGTGGTGGCAATGGTTACCCCAGGCTTGTGGGTGTGCTCCAGGAAGGTGTTTGGCCAGATATAGGTGCCCCAGGGGAGTCACTTGAAGCTTGCTTTTATTGGTCAGGCGTAGTGTGGTGGGTGGCTCAGCACAGAAGCACCCCATACTGGTTCGCCACACAGCCCCAACTAAATCATCCCAGGCAAAGCTTTGTTTAGCCAGGTCTTAAAAACCTTTGAGGATGGAGTTTCCACCACCTTTCTAGGTAGCCTGTCCCAGTGTTTTACTACCCTCCTAGTGAGAAGCCTTTTTCTTTTGTGGAATGCAGCATTCCTCTCGTTGGGACGGTATTTGACTTAATTTCATATTTTGACTTTTGCCAAAGGTGAAGGTGTATGAAGAGCTAAGACTATCACTCTGCTGGAAGATTACTTCCAAATGCCCTTGTCTTTCCACATGACTGTTGCTCCACTTGCTCTCAGCTTCCAACTTTTATTTCAGTTTGGAACTCAAATTGTGTCAAGTGTTTTCTCATTTGTTGCTCTCAACTTTGTGTAGTGATCACTGGGATGAAAAAGCTAAGTCATATGAGAACAAGAAGAACTAAGCAAAACCTGTTACTTAAAAGCAGCAGGCAACCTCTACAGTCCATTGGTTTCATGAGCTAAGCAGCTGCTGCCTGAGGGGCCATCTCCCACTTCCTAACCACTGCAGGCTCCTGTTAGGGGGAATCTTTAAATTACAACTTCTATCACTACATACTTCATTAGTGCTCACACCCCTCAGCCATAGGACTTACTTGTATCCTAGAATCCTCATAGAAAAGTAGGGCTGGAGGAGACCTTCAAAGGTCATCTAGTCCAACCCCCCAGCCAGAAGCGGGATCAGGTAGTTCATGAGTCCATGAGTGACCCTCTCATTTTCTCAGCTTCCAGGCTGCAAGGGGAGAGCAGGATGGTCTCTTCTGCCCTAGACATCCACGAGCCTTCCTCCCCCCACAGCTTCATGCAGCATCCTGGTCTGTCCTGGATCCTGGTTTTTTCAGGTCCCAGGGTGGCCCCCTTTGGCTAGTGCTCTCCCACAGGTTAGACCCAGGAAATCCCCTTTTGCATTGCATGCCCTGTGCACCCCTCTGCAGGGCAGTTTCACAGATGCCATGGGCTCTGCTGCAGTTCTCCTTGGTTCCTGTGGAAGTCTTAGCTGAAATGTCTCTCTTTGTCAGGGGCTAGTGAAAGGCCTTGAATGCTTCTTCTTGCCTGAAAAGAAGACCTCTGTCCGCAAATGGGAGCGTACTCTGTTGGCTCTAGAATAAAGAGAGATTACACCTGTATCTTTTCATGAGAATCGCTGTACTGGGAAACTAACCCAAGGTGTAAGTAGCATTCAGATCAGGCAATGGAAATGCACAAACATACTCATGCCTGGGAGGATGTTCATTGAGCCCAGGACATTGTCAAGGGCTTCAAGATCTCTGCCAGTTCCTTCAGGACCCTGGGATGAAATTTAGATCCATCAAAAGGTTCCTGTCTGTCTGTTGTCTCATCCCTCAACTTGTCCCCTTCCTCATCCAAATAATCCTTATTAGGGGTCTGGCTGCAGCTTAATTTTTTTGTGAAGACTGAGACAAAGTAGCTGTTGAGGAGCTCCACCTTCTTTGCACCTTCTGTTAAGAGTTCTTCCATGGTAGTTAAGAGTGGACCCAAAGCTTCCTTGGTCCTTCTTTTTTTGGCCAACATACTTAGAAAACCGCTTGTTGTCTTGAACCTCCCTCACCAGGTGCAGCTCCTTCTTTATCTTTGCCTTCCTGATTTTGTTCCTCCAGGTTCTTGTTATTTCCTGGTACATGTCCTTGGTGATCTGCCCATCTTGCCATAACTTGTAGGCTTTCCTTTTGCACTTGAGGCAACCTAGCAGCTCCTTGTGCAGCTACATTAGTCTCTTGCTGTTCTTCTTGTGCTTCCATCGTGTTAGAACAGTTTCTTATTAGGCTTTCACTACTGTGACCTTTAGAAGCTCCCAGCCCTCCTGGGCACATTATCTTTCAGTCTATTCTCTCATGGTACCATGTAGACTATCTCCTTGAGAGGGTTGAAATCCACCTGTTTGAAAACCACTGTCTTAGTTCTGCCAACCTCATGCTTTCCCCATCTCAGTTTCATGAATGCTCTCATATCATGGTATCATATGAACTCTCACGAACTCTTTCATATCATGATTATACCTTGATTTTAGCAAGGCTTTTGATATGGTCTCCCATAACATTCTTGCAGGCAAGATAAGGAAGTATGGGCTGAATGAATGGACTGTAAGGTGGATAGAAAATTGGCTGAAGCATCAGGCTCAGAGAGTAGTAATCAATGACTTCATATCTAGTTGGCAGCCGGTATCAAGTGGAGTGCCCCAGGGGTCGATCCTGGGGCCAGTTTTGTTGAATGTCTTCATCAGTGACCTGGAAGATGGCATAGAGTGCGCCCTAAGCAAATTTGCAGATGACACCAAGCTGGGGGAAGTGGGAGATATGCTGGAGAGTAGGGCTAGGATTCAGTGTGACCTAGACAAATTGGAGGATTGGGCCAAAAGGAATCTCATGAGGTTCAACAAGGACAAGTGCAAAGTCCTGCACTTAGGACGGAGCAATCCCGTGAACCAGTATAAGCTGGGGGCTGACTGGCTGGGTAACAGCTCTGAAGAAAAGGACCTAGGGGTTACAGTGGACAATAAGGTGAATTTGAGCCAGCAGTGTGCCCTTGTTGCCAAGAAGGCTAACGCCATTCATAATTTGTTTCATAATTTCATAGTAGCTAGGGTCAGGAGGGACCTGAACAGATCATCTAGCCTGACCCCCTGCCACAGGCAGGGATGAA
>NW_005842584.1:471134-492053 GCF_000455745.1 Alligator sinensis
TCTAGTTGCAGCCTCTCTCTCCCTTCAAGTGTGTCCACCTCGCCCCACATCTTAGTGTCATCAGCAAACTTGGACAGCGTGCTTTCCACCCCCTCATCCAAGTCGCTGACGAAGATGTTAAACAGTGTGGGCCAGAGGACTGAGCCCTGGAGTACCCCACTGCTCACATCTCACCAGGTTGAGTACAACCCGTCCACCACTACTCTCTGGGTGTGCCCCATCAGCCAATTTTTTACCCATCCAACTGTGCAGGTATCAAGGCCACAGTCGCTTAATTTATTGATGAGGATGGGGTGAGAGACAGTGTCAAAGGACTTCTGTCTAGAAAGACTACATCCACAGTGACACCATCATCCAAAGATTTAGTTACTTGGTCATAAAAGGCAATCAGGTTGGTCTGGCAGGACCTGCCTTTGGTGAACCCATGCTGGCTGCCCCTGAGCATGATCTCCCCTGCAGGCCCCCACAGATGTGCTCCTTGATGAGTCTCTCCAAGATCTTCCCGAGCACCGAGGTGAGGCTTACAGGCCTATAGTTACTTGGGTCCTCCTTCCTCCTCTTCTTGAAAATTGGGACCACATTAGCCAGTTTCCAATCCCCCGGCACCTGGCCAGATGACCACAGATGCTCATACAGCCGGGCCAAGGGCTCTGCGATGACCCCTGCCAGCTCCCTCAACACCCTTGGGTGGAGGGCATCTGGACCTGCAGATTTAAAAATGTCCAGCACTTCCAGAAGATCCCCAACTACGTCTGCACTGACTGAAGGCTTGATAGAGCTATCCCCAAGATTGTCCCTTCCTCTGGTAGGTGGGATGTCCCGGTCCCTGTTCAAGAAAACAGAGGCAAAGAAGGCAGAGGCATTCTGGGCTGCATTGGTACGAGCGTTGCCAGGAGGTCAAGGGAAGTGATTGTTCCCTCTGTTCAGCACTGGTGAGGCCACATCCGAAATCCTGTGTCCAGTTTTGGGCCTTCTACTACAGAAAGGACCAGGACAAATTGAGAGAGTCCAGCGGAGGGTGACAAAAATGATTTGGGAGCTGCTGGGGCACATGATTTGTGAGGAGAGGCTGAGGGAATTGGGATTATTTAATCTAGGGAAGAGAAGACTAAGGAGGGGTTTATTAGCAGCCTTCAACTGCCTAAAGTGGGGTTTGAAAGAGGATGGAGCTGGACTGTTCTCAGCAGTGGCAGATGACAGAACAAGGAGCAATGGGCTCAAGTTGCAGACAGGGAAGTTGAGGTTCGATGTTAGGAAGAATTTTCTCACTAGGAGGGCAGTAAAGCACTGGAGCAGGTTACCCAGAGGGGTGGTGGGCTCTCCATCCTTGGAGGTTTTAAAAACCTGGGTAGACCTTGGTTGGGATGATCTAGTTGGGGCTGGTCCTGCTTTGAACAGGGGGTTGGACTAGATGTGTCTTCCTGAGGTCCTTTCCAACCCTCATTTTCTAGGATTCTATGATAACTGCCTCCCAAATTGCCCCTCACCTTCATCTCCTTCACCAGTTCTTCCCTATTAGTTGGGACAAGAGCTGAGATAGATGATTCCCTAGTTGTATCCTCAACTTTCTGGAACAGAAAGTTGTCCTCCACACCAGTTAGGATGTTGGCTGCCCAACCAGGGTTCTGGCTGTGTGGACTCCTTCCTGCTGGCTGTTCTTAGGCCAGAGGTGGTGTGAGAAGGACGATCTGCCTGGCCTTCTTGCACAGGCTAGAGAAGCATGCCCTTGAGTCTGGGCAGGTCTCTGTTCCATGACACCGTGGAAGAGAGAGAGAGAGATTGTCCCTGGAGGGCCATCTCCCAGGTTCAGACATCCCTGCTTCAGACAGATGGACACATTCTGGAACGCAGGGTACCCACGTCATGCACACGAATGGCCAGTGCGTCATGGGGTGGCAGGAGGGGACAGTCTAGCTAGATAACAACCAGGGAGATCCTGAGCTTGGAGGGCAGGCGGATGACAGCAGAGGGGTCTGAATCCGTGATCACAAGCTGTGGTATGGGGGTGATGGGAAATCTAGTTCAACAGCAATCAGAGGGCTAATACAAGGTGTGGGTGTCTGTCCCTTTCTGCTCCCCAAGGGTAATTTGGGATGAGTCCTAGGCCCCCTAGGGGTGATACAGGGGTGTCCCAATCACTTATGGGGCATCTTGCAACGTCCAGGTTCCCCAAATCCCCATGCCACTGCCCTCCCACTTGTCTCCACCAGGCTCACCCCAGTTTCATAGTTTCATAGTAGGTAGGGTCGGAAGGGACCTGAGCAGATCATCAAGTCCGACCCCCTGCCCTGAGCTGGAAAGAAAGCTGGGGTCAAACGACCCCGGCTAGGTGATTATCTAGCCTCCTTTTGAAGACTCCTGGGGTAGGAGTGAGCACCACTTCCCTTGGAAGTTGGGTCCAGCTCCTAGCTGCCCTGAATGTGAGGTAGTGCCTCCTAATATCTAGCCTGAATCTACTCTCTGTCAACTTATGGCCATTATTCCTTGTTACTCCCGGTAGTGCTCGGGAGAACAGGGACTCTCCCATTGCCTGCTGGTCCCCCCGGTAAGTTTTGTAGACAGCCACCAGATCCCCTCTCAGCCTTCTCTTGTGGAGGCTGAACAGGTTCAGGTCCTGTAGCCGCTCCTTGTAGGGCCTGCCCTGCTGTCCCCTGATCATGCGGGTTGCCCTCCTCTGGACCCTCTCCATGTTGTCCACATCCCTCCTGAAGTGCGGCGCCCAGAACTGGACGCAGTACTCCAGCTGCAGCCTGACCAATGTTGCATAGAGGGGGAGGATCACCTCCTTGGACCTGCTCGTGATGCATCTGTGAATGCATGACAAGGTGCGGTTAGCCTTCCTGACCGCGTCCCCACATTGGCGTCCCATGTTCATCTTGGAGTCTATAATGACACCAAGATCCTTCTCTGCCTCTATGCTGATGAGAAGGGAGTTCCCCAGCCTGTAGGTCTGCTGCTGGTTCTTCCTCCCCAGGTGCAGCACCTTGCACTTGTCAGTATTGAATCCCATCCTGTTCTCATCTGCCCACCCCTGTAACCTGTCCAGATCTAGTTGCAGCCTGTCCCTCTCCTCTAGCATGTCCACTTCTCCCCACATCTTGGTGTCATCTGTGAATTTGAACAGGGTGCTTTTCACCCCCTCGTCCAAGTCGCTGATGAAGATGTTGAACAGTGTGGGCCCGAGGACCGAGCCTTGGGGGATCCCACTGTCTACATCCCTCCAGGTACCACCACTCTCTGGGTGCGGCCCTCCAGCCAATTTGCGACCTATCTGACTGTGTAGGCATCAGCAGCACAGTCGCCTAATTTTTTAATGAGAATGGGGTGAGAAATGATGTCAAAGGCCTTCCTAAAGTACAGAAAGACTGTTACCGCAACACCTGTGGCCAAGGCTTTTGTGACCTGGTCATAGAAGTCCACCAGGTTGGTCTGACAGAATCGGCCTCTAATGAACCCGTGCTGGTTGCCCCTAAGCATGATCTCCCCTGCTGGTCCCTTGCAGATGTGCTCCTGGATAATTTTCTCAAGGAGCTTTTTCTCAGTGGCCCTTGTTTCCTTTGCTTTCAGCTCTAATTGCCTTTGGGGCTCCATGCTGGAAGCGGTGGCAGATAATTGGGCTTGTTAGTGCTGTACCCCCATGGGGTTCATTAGCACTCCCTCCCCTCCCCTTACTGCTCCCAGGCCCAGCGGAGTGGCTTCTTCCTGGGTTTTCACTGGGGTTTTCTTTCTCCTGGCTAAGGGAAGGACCCAGCTTTGTGCTCCCTGAGGTCCCCCAGCCTGGGCCCAGACTGGCAGGTGCCAAGTCACTGAGATGTGTGTTGGGAATGACCCCCTCAGACTGGAGTCACCTGTTACCCCTCTCCCACCACCCCATCCACACTGGAGCTGGTGCCCCCCAGAGCCAGTTGTGGTGAGGGGGGACAGAGCTGGTGGCCCAGGGGGTGGGGGTTAGGGAGGGTGGCTTGGCCGGCGGGGGTGCCGTACTGTGAGCAGCAGGATAGGGGCTGGGTGAGAGCAGGGAGCTGGACGGGGTTGGGATCAGCAGGCGGGCATCACAGTGCAGGGGCGTGCAGGGCACACTGTGCTGTGTGATGAAGTGGTGGGGGCTTGGCAGAGGACTGGGGGCAGGGAGCAGAGGTGCCATACTGTCGGTGGGAGGTGGACATAGGGCACAGAAGGGGGCACCTGGCTATGGAGAGTGGAGTTGGGGGGGTCTGCCCCTATGGGCTCCAGACCCCTCTGGGAATGGGCGTGGGGCTCTTGGAAGGCACACAATGCCCTCCATGGGATGCCCCCCTCTGCCTGGTGCTGGGGCAGTTGGGATGGGGACGCAATGAAGCTGTGGAAGCTGCAGCCAAAAGAATCATCCACCCACCCACCCCCAGTCTGGGCACCGCTGGCTCTGCCATCCCCCAGGACCTTCTGCCCTGCCCACCCTCCCCTGCTTGGGGTCTGTGCTCACTGGGTCTTGCCCTGAGCAGGCCCCAGGCCTCATTGCCATGGTTGGTCCCTCATGGCTTTTCCCTGCTAAAGGTGCGGAGCTATGCCCTGTAGGGGTGGGGAATGGGACTGATCCTTCTGCCTCCCCCTTGACGGGCTGCACAGGGACCGTGCTTTAAAAAAAGCAAATTTTTGCTAAGAATAGAAATTTTCTCCCAAAGCCGTGAGTGTTGGGATTCCAGTGTAAAAACACATGGGTTGAAAACTGAGCTCTTTCACTGAAAACTGAATCCCATGCAGGGACCCCAAACCTAATTCTTTCCAGAGAAAAACGGATTTTTTTAAACACAAAATGTGGGTTTTGTCTCACTGGAAATTGCTTTTTTTTTTTAACTTTACTAAAAGCAACACTTTTCTGAAGAGCTGAATGATATTTTTTCAAGAAAAATAGAAACATTTTACAGACAATACCTTTTTCTTCCCTGGTGAGGGAGTCCCTTCAGACACAAAACTGCTTTCCTTTCTTTATCAGAGGAGATGGCAAATGTTTCCCATAAAGCTGTTCCTTAGAGGTAAAATGTAGGGTTTGTTTTTTTTTAAACCCAAACCTGATTGTTTCCTTATTTGGTTTTTACCAGAAGCTGAACTTTATCTCTCAAAAGGGTTTGCAAAGAAGCTGATGTTTCTGGGGCCTCTGGTTTATTGGTTTCAGGCAAAACCAATTTTCTTTCCTTCCCCAAAGTGGACAAATATTTTTGATTGAAGTCTAATTTTCTCAACCCGAGATTGGATTGGTGTGTGGAGGAGACATTTCTCATGGCCACAGAGAGTATCCGCTGCTCTGTGCCACGGGGAGCTCCCTCCACCCTTCTCTCTGTGCCAGCAGTCAACAAGGGGCGTTGAAATATATCCCCGGTGGCAGGGGCATATGAAGGGGGCCCCATGTTCCTCACTTTGCAGCTCAGTCTCTCTCTCCATCTGCAGCTCCCTGCACCATTTTTCACCGTGACCAGCCACAAAATCCTCTCTATGCCTGGACCTCCGCAGAGCACCACGTGCTGGACAGGTCAGTGGGATCACACCTGGCATCTCCAGAGCCCGCCTGGTGAGATCTGCCCCTGGCTGGGGTGATGGTGAAATCCTCTCCCCCCTTCCTGGGGAACCAGGGTGCTTGGAGGCCAGGGCATTACTGGGAGGAGGGGGTGGGGGGGTGGCACGTATGTGCCTCAGTTTCCCCATGTAGCAAATGGGCAAGACCAGGCAATGACAGTCTCACTCAGCCTCCAGATGGGTTTGGTAGGGGCCAGAGTGGTTCAGGGACCCAGACCCAGAAAACTCCTCTGCTTCAGGTCTTATCCCCCATCAGCCTCTCCCTGCCCAGGCTGGAGCAAACTGTGGGACTTGTCATGGTCCCCACATTCATCCACCTCCCTCCCCAAAAGGCAAAGACCCCTCACTTCATGGCAGTGCAGGGTTCACATACTGTCACGGGGTCCCCGTGCTGTGGGGAGCGGAGCACCCTGTTGCAGAGTTTGTATCTCAAGCCAGGTACCCCCCAAGATATCATCCTGGGCTCCTACCCTAGAAACAGACCCAGAAACTCACTGCTGCCAGCACCCATGGGGGACAACTTGCGATAATCATCATCAGCATCACCATCATCCAAAGCAAAATCATAATACTAGTAATAATATAATGTAATTGATATTATGATGTGAGAGGCTAGGGTTTCTTAAAGTGGTATCTTTTATTGGACCTAGTGTGTAGTAGAGTTAGACAAGCTTTCTAATGTAAGACCTTCTTCGTCAGGGAAAAGAGATCACCCTAAGAGATCCTCAGCTCTCGCATCACTTCTGGACCATCATGGCTAGTGCATCACTCTTTCTCTATTATATTATGATTACATTTTTACAGTTTAGATGATCGTCTGCTCATATACATGCTATTATACTATTACTATCACACACTTCTCTATTATAGTAATGTAATCTAATAATCATACAGTATATAATATACATATATCATATATATAAAATAAACAATCATGTTGCTGAGTAGGTGACGATGCTAATAATGATGTTCGACAGGTTTGGAAATATGTGGAACATTTATTTGAATGAAATTTTTGTAAGGTCCCTTCCAGCCCCTAACAGCTATGAAACTATGAAAGCACAAAGCAAACCTGATTTCTTTTAATGGTCTGCTTTGCCAAATATATTGGGAGACTTTGGTTTTGGGTTGGGATAGCCCATTCACCTCCCTGCCCTGACCCCATGCCTCCATGAAATATTTCATTTTGGATTCATAGCATTTTTTTAAAACTTATTAAATAATTTCACTTAAGAATTATTTTCTGTTTTACTGTAATAAAATATGAGTCTTTCCATTTCTAGTTCAATACATGGTATTTTTCCATTTTATTTGACTTGAAATTCAAATTATTTCCCATTTAATTTTAAGCAAAATATTTTAAGTGAAATACAATTGATTTATTCTTATCTTAATTAAAAATAGAATTGCTCCCAATTACAAGTAAATGCAAGGAAAGCTTGGAAAGAAGAATCCTATGGAACAACCCCTAGAGCCTCAGGCTGAGAGTTTCTCCCAGATCAAAGATGAGATGCCATGAATCCCAGGCTGTTATAAGCTTTCTTTAAGATTGATTTTCATGGGGGTTGCTGTTTTTTGCACCATACACCACACTCAGTGTCTGACCAGCAATGAATTGAAAAAAACACCACAGAAAAATGATGTGTTGGCAAAAAAAGGCTTCCAGTGATAGCCAAGAAGGCTAATGGCATCCTGGGCTGCATTGGTAGGAGTGTTATATCAGGAGATCGAGGGCAGTGATTCTTCTCCTTTATTTAGCACCGGGGAGGCCACATCTGGAGTCCTGTGTCCAGTTGTGGGCCACCCACTACAGAAAGGGTGGGGGCATGTTGGAGAGAGTCCAGTGGAGGGCAACAAAAATGGTTAGGGGGCTGGGGGACAGGACTTGGGAGGAGAGGCTGAGGGAGCTGGGCTTATTTAGTCTGCAGAAGGGAAGACTGAGGGGGGATTGAACAGCAGCCTTCAACTCCCTGCAGGAGGTTGCAAAGAGGATGGAGCTGGGCTGATCTTAGTGGTGGCAGATGACAGAACAAGGAGCAATGAGCTCCAGTTGCAGCAAGGGAGGTTGAGGTTGGATATTAGGAAATACTTTCTCACAGGAAGGGTTGTAAAACACTGGAACAAGCTACGTAGACAGGTGGTGGAGTCTCCATCCTTGGGGGTGTCGATGATTGGGATGATTTGCCGATGACAAAGCCTTGGCTGGGATGATGCAGTTGTGGCTGGTTCTGCTTTGAGCCGGGGTTTGGACTAGATGTGACCTCCTGAGGTCCCTTCCAACCCCCATTTTCTAGGACGCCCTGATTCTATGATATAACCTGAATATTTTGCTTCTCAGTTTCTTTGACCCCCTTCTCAAGTGGGGAATGAAGAGTGAAGTGAATAAATACATGCACCTCCCAGTTTTCTGCTCTCTTGGTCAAACATTAGATCCCTGCATCATGCTAGGGTTTGTATTAAGACTGCTTTGTGTACAAATTATTTCCCGGTTCGCAGTATGAGGTGAAAAATTGGGAGAAGACAACTCATTTCTGAATGAAGAGCAAAACCATTTTGGTTTATTTTCATCTTGTTTTAACACCTGGAGGGTTATTTTATTTTATTTTTATTTTTTTGATTAAGAAATGGCAAATTTTAAAACCAAGAAACCTATTTGTTAAGAAAGTCAAAGAATTTGGACTTTTCTATATGTTCTGATTTCTTAGATTTTTCTAATGGCTCATTTCAAAGGGAAAAATGGCATTTTAATGAATCAAAAACACCTGGTTTTAAACAAAGTAAAATAGTTTGGACTTTTCCAATTGGTCTAATTTTTTTATGACTTCCAGTGGTTTTTTTTAAAATTTCTAGTTTGTCAAAATATGGAAACTAAAAGGCACATACGTCTGAATTTTTTCCCCATTTATTTTAATTTTTCAGATTATTTTAACTGTTCTTTAAACAAAAATATAGGCAATTTTTGAAAACCGGGACACAAGGTGTTACCTACTTTGGATTTTTCCATGTTTCCTTTTCCAGCCAAAAGTAGTTGTCTTGATTTTTAGCCTGATTTCCCAGACAGCTTCAGTGCCTTCAGCAGAGGACTTTGTACTGAATAAGTATTTCACAAAAAAATACTTGCCCGAGACTCTCTTCTCCATGCCTTTACCAAGATAAGCAGGTTTCTGGTGTGGCCAGTGATGTTGAAGCACTGGTCTCTGGGGGAGGAATGCAGTGCTCTTGGCTGGTGTTTCTCTGGGCAAACCATGCAGAGGGGCTTACAGTCCCAGTGTCTTGACCCTGATAGGAAGAGGCATGGGCAGGAGGTAGCTTTCCTCCATCATCAAACACAGTGACTCTCCTTTTTGCCTGTGTCCTCATCCTAACAACCTCCCTCCCTCTGCCTGAATTGGCAGATCATCCTGGAGGTGCCCCTTGGGCTCAGTGCTGGATTTGCCCAGCGTCCTTGATTCATAGATGCTTGGGTTGGAAGGGACCTCAGCAGATCATTGAGTCCGACTCCCTGCCCTGGTCAGACGACCCCAGCCAGGTGTGTGTCCAGCCTCCTCTTAAAGACCCCAAGGTAGGGGAGAGCACCATCTCCCTTGGAAGCCCAGTCCAGCTTCTGGCAACCCTCAACATAAAGAAGTTCTTCCTGATGTCTAGCTTAAATCTGCTCTCCATCAGTTTGTGGTTGTTGTTCCTAGTTACTCCAAGAGGTGCCCTGGTAAACAGAGCATCTCCTATTCCTTGCTGTCCCCTGATGAATTTATGGGCAGCCACAAGATCACCTCTCAGCCTTCTCTTGTGGAGGCTGAAGAGATCCAGGGCCCTCAATCTCTCCTTGTAGGGCTTTGCCTGCAGGCCTCTAACTATATGAGTGGCCCTCCTCTGAACCCTCTCAAGGTTGCCCACATCCCTCTTGAAGTGTGGTGCCCAAAACTGGACGCAGTACTCCAGCTGCGGTCTGACCAGTGCTGCAAAGAGGGGAAATGTCACCTCCCTGGACCTATTTGTCATGCACCTGCTAATGCATGATAAAGTGTGGTTAGCATTATTGATCACTTTGCCACATCGGCGACTCATGTTCATCTTGGAGTCAGCAATGACTCCAAGATCCTTTTCCGCTGCTGTGCTGCTGAGAAGGTCCTCCCCCAGCCTGTAAGCATGCTGGTGATTCCTTCTCCCTAGGTGCAGCATCTTACATTTGTCCTTATTGAACTGCATCCTATTCTGTTCCGCCCACTTTCCAACCTGTCCAGATCCACCTGCATTCGTCCCCTACCCTCTAGTGCAAATTTGGACAAAGTACTTTGCATGCCCTCATCCAAGTCACTGATGAAGACACTGAACAGCACAGGTCCAAGGACCGAGCCTTGTGGGACTCCACTGCTCACATCTTTCCAGGTCAAAACTGACCCATCCACCACCGCTCTCTGGGTGCAACCCCTAAGCCAATTTGCCACCCACTAGACTGTAATCATCTACATCACAGCCGCTCAGTTTATCTGTGAGACTAGGATGAGATACTGTATCGAAGGCTTTCATAAAATCCAAGTAGATGACATCTGCCTTGATTCCTGTGTCTAAACATTTTGTGACCTGGTCATAAAAAGAAACAAGGTTAGTCAGGCAGGATCTACCTGCTATGAATCCTTGCTAGTTGCCCTTCAGCATTGTTTTTCCCACTAGACTCCCACAAATGTGATCCTTAATAATTTTTTCAAAGGTTTTCCTGAGGATAGAGGTGAGACTAACCAGTCTATAGTTACCTAGATCCTTCTTCCTCCCCTTCTTGAAAATAGGGACCACATGGGCCCTTTTTCAGTCCTCTGGGACCTCACCTGAGCACCAAGAGTGCTCAAACAGCCGTGCCAGGGACTCTGCTATGACACTGGCCAATTCCTTCAGTACCCGTCGATGAAGATCATTTGGGCCCGCTGACTTAAACACATCCAGCCCCTCCAGGTGTCCCTTCACTAACTCAGTGCTAACAGTTGCTGGTTTCCCTTTTGTGCCTGTCTATGATCCAGTTGGGAGATTTGTCCTGATCCGTGTTCAGGAATACAGAGGCAAGAAACTCATTGAAGAGCTCAGCCTTGTCCCACCATCTGTCACTCATTGCCCTAGTTTCTCCTGTAGCGGGGTCCTATGCTACCTGCGCCTTCTTTTTACTCCCTATATACCTGAAGAAGGACTTTTTGTTGTTTTTAATTGTTGTTGCCAGCCTGAGCTCTATTTCTGCTTTGGCCTTTCTGACAGCCTCCCTGCAAGTGCAGGCCAAGTAGCTGGACTCTGCCATGGTAGCTACCCCCTGCTTCCACAGCCTATATGTCTCTTTTTTTTTGCCCCTAGGCTTTCCTGGATTTCCCTGTTCAGCCAAGGGGGTTTCTTGGCTCCTTTGCCCCCTTTTCTGCGCAGTGGGATTGTCTCCATCTCTGCCCAAAGGATCGCTCCCTTTAGGAATGACCACCCTTCCTGGACTCCCAACTCACCGGTGCTCCTGTTCTTTAGTGCCTCACTAACTAATCTCCTGAGCACACTGAAGGTAGCCCTTCTGAAGTCTAGCACTTCTGCCCTACTGGTTATCCTTTCCACCCTACTCTGGATGGTGAATTCGATCATGTGATGGTCACTGAACCCTAGGTTACCTTGTGTCAGTAGATCCAAGTCATCCCCTGTAGCCAGCACCAAGTCCAGCACCTTGGGTGGTGACCTCCACCCCGCAACCATCATACAATGTGATATGTCATTGCTCCTCTGCTTAGGCAGAAAGGAAGGGGCATTCCCGTAAGTTTGGATTCATCTGGGTTGGGCTGGACATCAGAGACCTGTTCCCCATCAACCCCAGAATCACTTCTGGATGATGGGGTGATAGAACAAGAGAAAATATGCAAGAGAGAGCAAGAGGGGTGGTACATAGGGATGGATGGATGGATGGATGGACGGACATGGAGAGCTAGAGTCTATGAGGATGGATGGTTAGGTAGGTAGGTAGGTAGGTAGATAGAGGGGATGTAGAAGATGGACAGATAGACAGATGTGCATGGGGCTAAACAGATATACAAGTATCCAGAGGATCATGGGGCTGGCAGGGACCTTGTGGGCCATCTTGCCCAACCCCCTACACTGACCCAGATGTCACTGCTCCTATCTCATCCCAGGAAGGCCCCTTCCCAGCCTTCTTGGAACTCTCCATGGGAGGAGACCCCAGCATATCCATGGGCAACCGGTCCCATTGTCCTGCTGCCCTGGCACTTGCTGTCTGGATGGTCTGGTTCCCTGGATCTCAGTTGACAGGGACACATGAGGTGACCAGTCATATCCTTCTTGCCTCTTGCAGAGCCGCCCAATCCATGGAGCCTGGGAACGTGACTGCTGCTGCTACAGACTTTGTGCTGCTGGGCCTCGCATTCCAGCCGGAGCTCCGGCATTTCCTCTTTCCCCTCTTCCTTGCTGTTTACCTTGTGACCCTCCTGGGCAACCTCCTCATTGTTTTTCTGACCCGCTGGGACCCTGCCCTGTGCCGTACACCCATGTACTTCCTCCTTGGCCACCTCTCCCTGGCAGACGTGGGCTTCACCACCACTGCAGCACCCAAACTGCTGGGGACCCTGGCATCTGGGAGTGGGGCCATCTCCTATGGGGGCTGCCTGGCCCAGATGTACTTCTTCATCACCTTTGGGGTGCTGGAGAACTTCCTCCTCACTGTCATGGCGTATGACCGTTACGTAGCTGTGTGCCATCCACTCCGCTATGCCACTCTTATCAGCCCTGGACGCTGCTGGGGGCTGGTGGGCACTGCATGGGGCTTGGCTCATTTCCATGCCTCCCTCCACACCATCCTTATGTCCCGCCTGCCCTTTTGTGGTTCCCGCCATATCCACCACTTCTTCTGTGACCTCCAGCAGCTCCTGGCCTTGGCTTGCGGTGACACAAGCACCAATGAGATTGCTGTCTTTGCTGAAGGTGGGCTGGCAGTGCTGGTCCCCTTCCTCTTTGTGGCTGCATCCTATGGGCGCATTGTAGTGGCCATCTTACGGCTTCCATCTGCCCAGGGCCGGCGCAAAGCTGTGTCCACGTGTGCGGCCCACTTGGTGGCTGTAGCTCTCTTCTATGGCACTGTCATTGGCATTTTCTTCCGGCCTTCCTCCAGTTACAACCCCCAGAAGGACATAGTAGCTTCTCTGCTCTACTCCACCATCACACCCCTACTCAACCCCTTCATCTATACCCTTAGGAACAAGGACCTCCACGCAGCCTGGAGGAGGGCTCTGGGCCAGTGCAGGGTGTCCGGCGAAGTCTTACCTATGGGTAGAGAAACCCAGGGGTAGAAACTTAGTGCCACCAGGCAGCTGTAATTAGGGTAATGTCCTGTATAAATGCCCCCCATAGCATGTTCAGGGGATAACACATGGGAACCCACCCTTCTCCCTCTGCCTTTCTAGCAGTCCTCAGAGAATTGCTCCACTGGGGAAGATCAGCTCTTGACTCCTCGCCTGGCTCCATCCATTTATACTGAAACCGTACATTTATACTGATATATTTTGCTCTAGTTTTGTATGCTGGTAGGAATTGTACTTGGGCCCAGACTGCACAAATGACCTGGTACCAAGCCGTAGCTACATGCAGCAAGTGGCTATTATAGTACATCAGTGCTCTGGGTAGCAGCAAATTCCATGTTTGCTTTGAGGATATAATGACCGGGATATGTTTTAGGCACATAGCACCTACACTGGGGTAATTTATACCAGTCTAATTTTACCCTTGATTTTTTTAATCCCAGGGTAATTGTATATTGGATTTATGTAAATTGTACTGGCTTAAGGCTGAATGTTTTCGGTCCACTCTGTTTCTATACCAGGGCAAAAACTAGTTGCACCCATGTTAATGAGTCATGTGTCCAAAGTGTTACGTCTCAGCTCTGTATTCTTGGGGAACCCTGGTACAGGATGCAGTCTGTCTGACTCACAAAGGACTCACCCCCCCACCTAAACGAAACTGATTAAGATGCAGTGAGAGACGCACCTAAGACCCTCACCAGATAAGGGTGACGAGTGAATCAACTGCCCTAGGTCTCATTTACATGAGAGATGGAAAACAGAAAGCCTGAAGCAGAGGCTGCAGTGAATTCTGGGACCAGAGAAGCAGGACAGCGCTGCATGATGGGGAATCTGTGCTTCCAATGTTAATCAACCCATGTTCACACACATCCAGCTCAGCATTTATCAGGCCAGTTCTAATCTGGATTTGCTAAGGACTTTTCCCCCCCAGACACACACACAGAGCTCTAAGTTTAATAGGCATCTCGGGCCGTACATTCCCCGGTCCCACTATGGGAGGCCTATTTAAACTTGATTGACTAAAACTCGGTTGCCGGGTTAGGGAATGCTGAGGCAAGAGACCGAGTCAGAGGGGGTATGGGCAACATTTGAACAATGGTTAAGGGTTCATCACAGCATCCAGCCTGCTGGAGCCCTAATCCCAGGTGTTGTCATATCTTTCCCGAGACGACTGGTGGGAGTCCTCTCCACAAAAGGTTATGAGCACCCCAATAATTGCTTTAAGTCTGTTAAAAGACTATAGTAAGATCTGGAAAAGTCATGCTAAGCTGAGGCTTGTGCACAACAAGTAAAAATCCAAAATCCTGATGCTGCAAGCTATCTATTGTTCCTGAAGAAACCATGAGATATCCCATCAGTATATCTGCCACCCATAGGAATCTCAAGCTGGCTCCCAAGTATTTGGGTTACTCCCTAATCTTAAGTGTTTCCTGATTATCAATCAGTTTCCTGAGATGGTCCAAACCAGATAACCCCTTGTCAATAGAAAAGACAATGATTTACACTACTGAGGGTGCTTCGAAGCAGCTAAACTGAGGGTATAAAAATCTGTAAGTGTGTGTGCTGCAAGAAGAAAAGAGAAGAAGAAGAAGCAGGAGGAAAGAAGGAGAAGAAGAAAACCCCTGTGCTGACACCATCCCCTGTCGTTCTTGGGACGCTGGAAGAACAGATCATCTCTCCCTTCAAGGACTGTGCTACAGACTGTGCCTGTCAGCTTTGCAGCCTGAGTACCGTGGACTAGGTGAGATCCCAGCGTTCTCTGTCTTCTTTCTAGGCATAAACTTCTGAACCTGAACTGTATCAGTTAAGCTTGAGCTAAGTTTCCCCAAATACTTAGTGAAACCAGGGTAGTATTGTCATTGTTGGTGTTTGTTTTTCTTTTGCATGTCTATTACTACTAGTACTATTATATATTTCATATGCTTAGCAATAAATAACTTTTATAGTCAAACTGGTAATAGTTGTGTATATTTTTCCTTCTCTGCTTCTCTTTCCTCCCGTACTCTGCAGCAACGCTTCTTTTACCTATGCTAAAGATCCCTGTGAAGCCCAAATTACTGTGGGGTCTGCTCATCAAGAGGCCAAAGATTGGGACGTGCTGAGTTTGAAACACATAAGGGGATCAGCTTGTACAGGCTGATTGACCCAGTTTGACTCAGACGTGCCCTTATGAACTGAATGCTGGCCCATGAGGGTGTCAGCTGGACACCCAGCCGGATTCAGAGGGATTCTGTTCACCTGTGTGCTTGTGTCTGACTGCATTTTATTGTTGCTCTTATGAACTGATTCTTGGCATATGAGGGTGTCAGCCTGTCCATGCTGATCAGCCCGGCCAGGTCAGGCGTGTCACGTTAATTTGTGTGTGTTTGTGTGTATGACTGATTTGGTGACTGGAGGAACCCAGCCCATTGAGATTGAGTCCTGCAAGATAGCTCCACTGGGGGTGAGGGCTTGCAGAAGGGAGAAATACAGCTCCGTATAATAACACAAGCAGCACATTGACAGAATCACCAAGACCCTAGAAACTATCCCTAATAAATGAGCACACCCCAAAGTAATGGGCAGATTTGGTAACAAAAGCGTTTGTCTAGAAGGCCTCTTGGATTCCCCAGGTAGATGGGGACCAAGTCACCCCAGGAACCTTCTCTAACCAGAGCCTTCCCCAGGAGTCTTTCCCTATGTGACTCCCTTGTCCCAATCTTTTAATCATCCTGACCATTTTTTTCTGAACTCTCCTTGACGTGGAGGGACCAGACCCAGATACAGAACCTCTGTGCTCCAACTGGGGACTCTTCTGTTGGCCTGTTTAAGAGTCACCCCAACTCTTTCAGCTGTAGTGTCGCTTTGGGAGCTCATGGTCAGCTGATTGTCCATCATACCTGCCTACCCCAGTCTGTTTAATGACACATTAATCTGGTGCATCCTTAGTTTATTCTGAAGGAAACATGGAGAGGATACATGGCATTTGCTTTGGAGGGAATGCTGTTTTCTAGCCTAAAGTTACTCCTGAGGGCATCTGCTGCCAGTTTCCTCTGGAGAAAGTTGCAATGGTGTAGGTGCTGTGTGTCCTCTCCCCTTCCCAGTTCCACCTTGGGGGAGTATTTTGCTCCATGCAAATTGTCTCCCTTGCCAGCCAGTGGCTGGGCACTGTAATACACCTGCTTTGGCAGCCAGCATGGGCAGTTGGCTATAGAGTCACCCAGGATCTCTGCAAGGATGTCAATAAAATGCATGTACATGTTACACCCATTAAAACACTTGTGTGTGAGCTGGGCTGCAGCATTGAATTATTGACACACAAATGCTTGTTTTGCTCAAAATGCAGGAGAGATAGGAGAGGAAGGCTATTAAAGCACTGGAGGTGCAACATGTCAGGCAGTGCTTTTCTTCTGAAAAGAAAAACAATGTTCATGTTCTCTGTGTTGAAGAAAGAATATATCATATTTTTCACATATGCCCCCAAATAAAACATGTGCCTTGTTTGTTGGAAGCCCAACTGCAGAAAAAATTATTTCTCCAGAGTCATGTGACATACAGTTAGTCCTCCTGCAAACACAGAGTGTCCAGGAAATGCAGCACCCCAGGAGACAGTCTGGGTGAGGCAGCAGGAACTTCTTGCAGTGGCAGGACAGCAATAATCCTTGCAAGGGTGGTAGCAAGACTCTTCAGCCCAAAGCTACAGCCATTGGTGATGGATTAGGAGGGCCCAGGGGGATCAGATTTCTGTGCTGACAGTGGGGCACAGAGCACAGGGCTGCAGTCCAGCTGGAGCCAGCTGCAGCGGTCATGGCAGTGGCAGTGTGATTTCTGCATTGACCATGGGGCACGGGGCTGAAGCCCAGTTAAAGTCAGTGCCCAGCAGCACTGGGGGCAGCAGCAGCATGGAGTTGTACCCCCACATTGCTAGAACTTACACATCATCAATGACTGTGGCCTCACCAGGGGCTGTGAGGAGATTATCGTGAGACTCTGCCCCACTGTTGGAAACCCCAGGGAGATGTCATAGTCATTTTGGCAGCTATGATGCCAGTGCCTGCTTGCTCTTTGGCCCTTGCATCTATTTTCCAAAAAAATAAAAATCAGTTTCCCAGACATGTATAGTGGGCCAGTAGGGGGCACTTCTGTGCTGAGCCACCTGCCTCACTGCACCCAACCCAAAAACCAAGCCTTGAGTGCCTCCCCTGGGGCACCTTTGTCTGACCAACCCCCTTCCTGAAGTATACCCGCAAGCCTGGGGTAACCGCTGCCACCACCCAGGGTCTGGTCTCTGCCCAGACTCTGTGCCCCCCAGGGTACACAGGCCTTGTAGACCCTGGGTGTGCTTAACCCACTGTGAGATCTTGCGGTGCTTCCTTTAGCCTGAAGCACAGAAAGTGGTCTCCCTTAGTCAGCTGAGCAAAGGGAGAAAATAGGCTGCCCAATCCCTCTCAAACATTTACTGCCAGGCTTGCTATGATAGATAGCTTTATTGATTGGAAGGGGGGGGCATAGGGAAGGAATACAAGGAATAAATAAAGGAATACAAGGAATAAATAAATAAAAGGAACCTTGAAGGAAAACAGCCTTGAGAAAAACAGTATAAGAGGCTTCCTGCTCCACCCAAAGTCTGGCAGCAGCAGCATTTTTAGTCAGGCAGCAGCGGGGAAGCCACTTAACTTCATGGCTTATTCGAATCTACCCAACTCTTTTCAAACTCTTCACTCCACAGGTGTTAACGACCCTTTCTCCTTTTTGATGGTCTTTATGTTCCACTAATTAAGGTGTTCTTCCTTCTGCCATTTTGCTGTCTGTTCATTGCTCCTGGTAAATGGAGCTCCTATTTCACAGCCCTGCAGACTGTTTTTAACTCCAGCTAAAAATATTAATAAGGTGTGGAAACCTTAGCGGGTGGAAATGATTTTCAGTGGAGCACTGGATGCACTGTCAAGATGCTCAAGAAGGTTAGAATGTGTTTCATGAACCTGAAAGAGATTTAATTCTAATGATTAAAGGACTAATGAAACAGCATCTGTTGAGCCTTTTTGCCTAGGTTGTTGTGTTTTTTAATAGCCATGCACTACCACATTCAGCTCAAAGCACCAAATGCCCAGTTTCCACTGGGTGACACCTCTTATTTTTGCTGCTTGTGGGAAGGTTGAATGTAGGGGAAAAGGTGCCTCTCTTTGATGGCTTTCCAGTTTCATTCACAAGCTCAGAATGGCTGGGTTCAATGACCTTCTCTGTCCAGGAGCCATCTCCAGCCTCTATGTCCAAGAGTGAAAGCTGGGGCAGCTTTTCTACAGCTTGGAGAGGAGCTGAGGATTTCCTCTATGGATTCACAGGGGTTAGGAGTATGATAGGGACATGGGCACTGAAGAACCACAAGCCAGGGGGTCAAGAGCAGACTAGAAGCCAGAAGTCCAGATTGGAGCCATGAGCCAAGAGGTCTGCAAGCCAGGGACCAGGAACTGTCAAGTCAGGAGCAAAGCGTCAGTGAGCAGGACCCAAGGATTAGAGACCAACATGCAGGAACCCTGACCCAGGATTCAGGTAAGGCTTGGGAGTCTGGAGAGAGAAGGACACCAAAGCTGCCACCTGGACTCCAGGGACACAGGCAGAAGTGATGTTTTTCGTGCAATCTGGCCCTTGAAAGTGCTCTATGGCCATGACATAACACACGTACGGCTGCAGCGCACTCCTAAAATGGACAAGCGTGTGAAAAACTAACCTCATTACATCCGGGAGTAAATGAAGGAGCTCTATTATAGAATGCCTTAGGGAACTTGTGTACAGTCCCCTGCGAAGGTTGTGTGTCCTATCCCTGGTCTGTCTCCTCCCTGTGCAGCCAAGGAGGGAGGGGGAGCGCATACGCTCTCTGAGCTGGCTGACATACCCTGTGTGGGGAGTGATGTGGGGGAGGGGGCTAGGGAGGTGTAGCCCCTCCCCACTGGTATCATGGGGCATCAGGGCCATTTTCCTGCTGAGCAGGGGGGGCGGTGTGTGTGTGAAGGGGGCTCCCCCAACCCCTGATAGAGGCCCAGCAGTGCTGCTGTCAGCAGCCCACACCAGCCTGGCCAGTGCACTGACAGGCAGCAGCAGGCAGGCTGGGGGGATGGCATGTGAACCCCACCACTGTGCAGGCACAGCCCAATTTCCCCTGCTGGCATCTGGGGTGGCCGGGTGCTGGGCTGGGCCTGCACAACCTTGGGGCTCAGATCCCAACCCATCTGATGCTTCTTAACAGTGTGTCAGCCCAAAGCTGGTGCCAGTGGGCGCTGGGGACCCTCTCCCTAAGGAGGGGTCCTTGCCAGGAGCCCCCTGCCTCAGTCCCTGCACGAATGTAGGCAGCCAGCTGACTGGCTGGCCAAGTCCCCATTATCACCAGAGACTAGAACCCATTTGCTGCTCCCAACACCCTTCTTGTGATCACATTTTTAGGACTGCCCAGTCATCTTCCACCATGCAGGTTCCCTCACAATGGCCCAACATGACACCAACTGGGCCATGCTCCATTGCAAGTAGAAGTATCCAACTCAAAGGAGACATGTGCCCAGACCAGGAACTGAATGATGTAGGGGGGAAGGGAGGGAGCATGAGTGAAGCAAAGGGTTGGGATGGAGGGATGGATAGATGGAGAGAAAATGTATGTGGAGATGACGGGGTGGGTAGTTTGGGGGGGTGTGAGGACAGAGAGAGACAGAGGGGTGGGGGAGGGCAGAGGGGTGGATAGATCCAGGAGGTGTGGGTTGCAATGACTGTACTGTGGATAGAACGTGTGTGGGAGGCTGGAGGGATGGACAGACAGTGTTATCCAGATTACAGGTAACTCTGTGGGTTGGCTACTGATAAAAGAGGTGGAGAGAGGTCCACAGCCTGACCTTTTACTTGCTTGGACTTCCGAACACAAAAACCAGACATTTATCCCAAAGTGTATATGGCTGCCCATGACAGCACACCATCGATTCTCGCCGGTACTGGCTGGGGAGACTCAAGAGGTGGGAGGAGGGTGGCGTGCAGATTGGCAGCAGGTCTGCTTGAAGTTGTTGAGTTCTCTATACAGTGTAACCTCATAAATCCATTTTTCAAAATTCCAGAATTCTCAAAAATCTGGCACTTTTAAAAAATACACTACATCGGGGAGTAGCGGCGGCTGGTCCTGGAGCAGCGGCCACACGCGGAGTGGTGGCACGGGGTGGTGGATAGCAGCAGCAGCTGCCGCATGTAAGCTTCCCCCTCTGTGTCAGGGGGGTGGGATGGCCATGGGTGGTCGTGGAGTCGGGGCAGGAGGGGGAGCAGTGGCGGCTGGTCCTGGAGCAGTGGCTGCACCACATGCTGTTTAAAAAATGCAGAACTTTTAAATTTCTGGCAGGTACTAGGTCCTAAGAACGCCGGATTGATGAGGTTATACTGTATTTCCCTCCAGCTCATACCATGGGACTATAGATGGTGGGTGCTAATATTTTAATAAATGGGCCTCTGATTGGTTTTATTTAAATATCTTTGTTTCAATGAAAATTTTGGAACTGCGCTGAACCAGATCTCTTGTGGACTTGGAAGGTGTCAGTGATCTGGGATCTATATCCTTTGGAAAGTAAAAGGGGGAGTTTCTTATCTCCTCTCCTTCCCCATTGTGGAATGCTGTTCAGCATGGGCCTGTCTCCTCTTTACCTTCGTTTATGGGCTTCTCTGCAAAGGCTGTTTTGTTTTTACAAATGATCTAAGCATCTTAACAAAAATATCTATCTATCATAACAAAGTAGCTTTTAATACATTTGGTTACATCAATCACTACTAGTAGTATTTTAAGATGAAGCTATGATGCAGTATATTTGGATTTAAGGTATGGTCTTCCCTTACACTGTCTCCTTCAGGCCTTCTGCTTTGTTTGACTGTATATCATTGCCGGTTTAGTTAGACATGTTGATTCTTCCCAGGACCTGCCCGTCCTATCCTGCAAAACCTGTGACCGCAGGGGGCCCTGCAGTTAAGGGACCCCCGTGTCCAGCTGATCGCCACCTGACCCCCCCTCCCTTGGCTGGTGGTGGCGGCTTCACCTCTGGCCGCTTGC